>NW_009634755.1:370-1016 GCF_000690535.1 Cariama cristata | reverse complement strand
GGGAAAAGTTGGTGTAAACTCATTGGAAAGAAAGGGATTTGAAAAAAGTTGTGCTCCGTTCAGTACTTTTGGACATGCAGTGTTGTTAGAAAAACGGTTAATCTCCTGAAGTGTACTTAATTCATTATACAGCCCTGGACAGAGAAAGCAGTTTTCATGACCCACCAGGCTCACCACCTAAGGTTCTGAAACACAGATTGATTAAAAAAAAAAAAAAAAAGATGACAAAGTTTAACTGAGAAGGTCAACTTAGCGGCTACATCACAGTTTAAAACCTGAGGAATAACTGATGTTAAAAAAAAAAAAAAAGGAAAGAAAGAAAAGTTGGGTACCAAACTACAGTCAGTGACTGCATTTCTTCAAACTATCTGAGCTCTGTTTACTTTTGAAGAAGCCTCCATAATGAGTATTTCATGAAGATGTCACTTTGGACAACTAGCTAATTGTGTCTCTGGGAAGTTTTGTGTTTTACAATTTTTCCGCCTATTAACAGTCAACCTACCTGCCCATAGTTGTCTATGCCAGTGACTAATCTATTTAAGTTTAATAAATCAAAAGCTGTCCTTAGAGACTGGCCAAGAGTCGTAAGTCCTTCAGCTTGAAGGTTTTTCAGTTCATTCATAAACGTTGCATGGTTTTCCTTCCA
>NW_009634755.1:0-354 GCF_000690535.1 Cariama cristata | reverse complement strand
ACTTATTCTGTAGATAGGAGCTTTGCTTTCCTGTTAGGCTACAAAGTGCTTTCTGCGCTGCATGCAGCTCACTACAAATGCTAACAAAACACCTTGGAAGTTACCCACACTTAGTGTCGTTCCATAAAGCATGAAAAGACGTACTTCTCTTAAACCTTAGAGCTCTCCATCTACCAAATGAAGATTTTTGATTCGTTCCACAGGACAAATGTCTGTGAGGTTACCGATGCACAAACCTTACAGCTATTTACACCGCTCTCACACAGCCCTTTCTAGATGGGAGCCGACTGCACCGTGAAGCGACCTCCAACAGGTTCACCGTCCTGTGTCATGTGGACCCACCGCCCCCTTCCC
>NW_009634754.1:0-6974 GCF_000690535.1 Cariama cristata | reverse complement strand
CTGCAAACTGACTGAGGGTGCACTCGATATTGTTAGGACAATACTTAAAATCTCTCTCTCTATTTAAAACTAAACTGTGAAGAGGAAATAAAAAAGAATTTCTATTCAGTTCAAATTTAATGCAAGAAATGAGTGGAGCCTTTTAAAATAGGTCTGTATCTTAAGGAGGTGTTAGCATATTTTGAAACTACAGAGATTTAAAACTAATTTTTATTTTAAGTAGGTGGTCTGTGTAAGAGGGAAGCCGTAAGAAACCTGTCATCTTGTGGTGCACACTGCAGTTTCCATGGTTGACAACTGCACTGACTGCTACCTGATAGCACCTGCTTGGGGCAGCTCCCATGCAAACCGTGTCATGTGAAGGGGAGATAAATGGGCAAGGCTCGCTAACACCAGCCAGTAGCAGAATTGGCAGGTGTGCAGGTAGGAGCAGACCTTAGTCCCCCCCCGACAGGGGTGAGGGGGGCAGGCTTGCTCAGGGTGGCAGGGTGCTGCAGGAGCTGGGCTTTGTTCAGCTCCCGAGAGAGGGTCTGCAAACCTCACAGTGAGGGGGGACAGGAAGAGATGGGCACCGATGTGCAGAATATTCTCTGCAGCACAACAGCTATTAATCAGCTGGGAGGAAAAAGGTGATTAAATGGCAAAAGCAACTTCAGGAAGGTGGCTATCATGGCGGAAAAAAATTAAATCCATGAAACAAAACAAATAAAACCCAAGCAAGAGTACATTTCCACCTTTTCTGAGAATGTGCGTGTAGCACTGAAAAAAAAAAGGTATATAGCAAAGGCTTGTTAGCCTTACGCTTCATTAACTATACACTTTATAAATGACACAAGTGAGATGATAGTATCTCAGCACATCTCAGAGAAAAAAATGCAATAAAATGTACTGCAAAATGAAATTGTGGGACTTGGGTATATTTTCAAGCTCTATTATTGTACCTTTGCATGTGATCCTGAGCACCTGAAGTCCTGCTTCTGGGGGCACCTCTCTCTCTGCCTGATGCTCTCTCTCCCTGGGCTGTCAGCTGTTGTGAATCTCCCCACTTTATACATATTAAGCCTCCCAATTTCCCATTCAATACTGTTATTATGACACCATGAACTATTAAATCTGAACTACCAAGACAAAGCATAAATATTGCAATGTAGCTTTGTTGTGTTCCATACGTTTGTTACAAAACCATAATCAGTAATTGTAGAACTCTCGGTTATTTATATAAAATAGTATATTCTAATTTATCTCATGTTTACTTAAATGCGTGGGCCCAAAATAATTAAGGTAGCTGTCACGTGAGACCAGATTACTGCTCGTTTCATTGCTGCTGTACCTTACATACCAAGCTGTGCTTGTTTTCCTTTTGAGGATTCCTTAGCTTTGTTTTCACCTTTCTGTTTCTTTGCTGAGGTTTTTGGACCTTTCAAGGAGGTCTTGCCGGATATGAGATTTTCTGTCATTTTTTCAGATTTCTCTAGAGAAAGATACATATCACCAATAAACTTTAAACACAACAGAATGCACGATGCATGAGTGAAAGTTTGTTCCATGAATTTATGTAGTTTATCATTACAGTAATATTTTCATACACAGCCAAAGGTATGTTCCATAATTTTAAATCATAAACTTTATTTTGATATGGTACGTAATAGATTGAAATGCTACTTCTGTGCAGGGTGACTAAGTATGGAAACTGATTATCCAAAACAGTGAAAGGTTAAGTTAGGATAGGGAGGTCCCTTACAGAAAGCTAAGGACCTGAGCTACAGTGGGATGAGTGCAGATGAAAATTCTCCAGTTATAAATGTTTGTCCCAATGTCCTTAAGTGTCAGTCATTACTCAGCTGCACAGAGCATTTCTGTGCTTTTCTATTTCCAGTTCATTTTTCAGTGTAGCTCTGTGGAGGACAAACTTGGAAAGAAGTTCTATGCATAATTACATGTAGCAACCACACAGCTGGAGAGGATCCTGTATAGAAAGCTACTCTTGCTTCATTTACTCTGCTTCTTCCCATTATCTAGAATAAGGATGAAAACAGCAGCGTAGAAAAGGCTCAGTTCCATTGCAAAGAAGGAAATACAATACAGCTTGCCCACTCTGCAGACCAGGCAGCAGACCACCACAAAATACACTGCCACTACCATCACGTGGAAGGTACACACATAGTGGCCGATAGAACAACTAAATCGGGATGGTCCAAATTCTGTTAGAAGTGTGACAAATTGTTTGATGTCATTATTGAACAGCTAGAGGCATTCAACTGGCATAAGGACAATGGGACGCTCAGTTTGTGTCCTCCCTCTTCCATGTTCCCACTTTTTAAAAGACTGTAAACTGACTGGGAGAGGAACAGTTTTTTAAATGTCTACAAAGCACCTGCAGCATTTGGATGCTATGATAATTTTAATGCTAGCAAGAGGAAAGCAGATGCACTTATAGGACTTCAAAAACTGTGTCATGACATAACTATTTCTGGTGAACTCTTACAGGAGCTACAGCCTGTCTGCCTGCACATGTGAACTGCGCATTTACTGTCAAGATGCTTAAGGTGAAAAGGTGAGTTTATAAAATAAATGTTCTGTCTTGAGACTTTCCCAATGAAAGGCCTAAAATAGCGTGAGCATTAAAACAAACATGCTGTGGCCTGTGCATTTGCAATTTGAGTGGTCATCCTGGCTTTGGGATGGTCTTTCATTCCTAGACTGAGAAACAGTGGTTTTCTGGTTTGTAACACAGATCTCAAATAGTCCAGAAGCAAGCAATATAATTTTAGCTTCAAATCTGCATTTTAGTTTGGAGATGGCCACTGATGGCAAGATATAGGTCATGGATTATAGCCTGATGGCATAGCTTGGGTTTGGGATCTATGTTCACTTCCCATGAATTTTGCTGTTGACTAATGGGAGCAGAGTCTGACACTCTTATTACAGTTACACATTTTTCTTTTTCACTCCAAAATAGGAAAATATACTCTATAAATTCTCAGGCTCTTTTCTCTATCATACTGGATCTTGCAGATCACAGATGACAAGCTGCATCCACGGGATGTTAGTGCATTTCTCTGTTGTTTGATCATTATGGCAAATACAGTCGGTTTCATTAATACATCTGAAGAACGGTAGCAATTTAATCTTCTGCTTTTTCCAAAAAACAATAATAATACCAATGTAAAATAGATTAATGTTTCAGAATTCTGAAACTTTTGCCTTGCAAGGGATGATGTTTTTGGAAGATTAAAAAAACCACAAGTTGCATATAATAAATGTAGGAGAAAGGAGTTTTTTCTGCCCTCATTCTCACAGTCATCTTGTCAAATACGTGACTACAAACATTGACAATATATTTCTGTCTAACATTCAATATATTTTCCCAGTTACAATCTTTCAAAGGAGCCTCAATGCTGAACGATATGCTTAGTTTATAGCTCTGAAACACTTAGAGCTACCTAACTTAGAGTGCATGTCAATTCAGATGGTTAAAAGAGGCTAATTTTCCCTTATTTAAAAAAAAAAAAAGCACAAAGCTATTTCTTATCCATCTCCTTGTAAATTTTACATAAAAGAATTGTGACCCATTTTATAAATGGATTCTGCGACTACTCTAATTTGAAACCAGCCTTGATGCCTCTGGATAAAAAAGACAGCCTTCCAGGATAGGAGGATAGCCAGCTGTTTCAGAAATTAGTTGATGGACAGTATGAACCATTGCATATATATTACAGTCACGTTGTCTTACTTCACCAATTCCTAATTATACACTGAAACAAAGCCAATTTGGAAATTTTGAGTTCTTCCTTCTGAGTAGCCTAAACCCTAAGTCACATGAATAGAGGAAACACTGAGAGGGCTGAGATAAGTCACATGCCTATGTTTAGTACAATAACTTGCAAGTAAAAACATCCCTTTTCCTTCAATTGACTTCAAGTATATTATAACTATAAAAACAGTTAAAACACTTGAAAATTGTCTCCCAGTAGTGCAGTTCCTCCTCCTTTACTGAAAGAACCAGGTGTAGAGGTACACACAGCACTATACTGATAAGGGCAGTGCTGGTGGAGGCAGTGTCGGTGACCCAGTGTTATGTTTATGCACATGTTAATACAAAAAGTATCCCTGTTTAAGGGCTGCAAATGAATCCAGCAATCAATAGGACTGTTCATGGTTTCATCTGTGATGCACAGAACCTCACCAACTGGAAAGCAGATAAAAAAGTACAAAGTAATTACCTCCTTTTACAATATCCCTAACACCATATCGCCTCTGCCCATTTATCATCCGGTGGGCATATGATTGTCAGTGGTTAGGAAACATGTAAGGCCTCCAAAGAAAGCAAAGGCAGAACTTCTAAAAACTTCTCTGGAAGCATAATCAAGCCCATAGCCATTTACAATGTATGCAAAGTTGGTTTTTTACACAGGATTATGCTACTAACCCCCAGGTGCTCCCTGCGGCAAACCCAACACGCACTGAGAACTTTAAAATAGGTACTGAAGAGCGATCTTTTGCACCCCTCCTCTTCCAAAAAAGAAATAAAGGAGCAAAAATCCTAACGGTTCTTAATGTGTAAGATAAAAGCTAGTATTTTCAGAAGTTACCTCTTACTTCAGGGGTTTGGGTTTTTTTCACTCCATAAGTTTTCACACAAAGTACCAAATCCTATCACGAAAACCATGAAAAAATGGGGTCTGTATTAAAGGACTGTCTGAAAACATGACAAAAAAGGTAATTTCTTTAATTTGTGTTTAGTTCCTGTCCTCTTAGGGATATTTCTGTACTGCTTATTTAGAAAGGACTCTAACGTGTATTTGTCTAGAAACATGCAAATGTATTATGCCTTTCCATTAATGCCTACATAAGTTCATGATTCTATGACTGAGAAGAGGCGTTGGAAACAGCATGTAAATTAGCATAATTTGAAAAATTTAAGAGTGCAAAACCTACAAAAAAGAATAGCTCTTGAAAATTTGTCATAAACATTGCCACATATTTTATTTTTAAAGTAGGCAATATTAAGGTAGGTAATACTAAAATTTCATTAAATACATTCAGTCTAATTTTTTAGCAATTTTTCAGTGGAACACAGTGTTACATTATTTAATTGGTAAAGCCCGAGTAAATATTTGACAACTTACTTTGACATTTTGTAGCCTAGTTTATTTATAGATGGCTGTAATATTTTGAACATTAGGCTGAAGAGAAAAAATAAGATCAGAGTGTTCTCCTAATCGTTTAATGTACTGAAACATTTACAGTTATAAAACAGATCCGTGAAGTTGCTAGGTAGTGCAAAAGGGGAAAGTTAATTAGCTATTAGTACTACAAAAGATGCTGTCTGAATTGAGGACACAGAATGATTTATTAGTTGCCTAATTGAATGATTTAAGGTCAGGCCTGTGTGCATTACTAATTTAGCACTGTAAATTACTACAGTTTGGAATGACAGAAGAATTGAATGCACTTCCATTTAACAAAAGCACTACAAGGAAATTAACAAAAACATGTGCTACTTGCTTTTTTTGTTGTGTCACTGTCAAGCTAAAAACCACATTTCTGTCTGTAAACATGTAGGAACTTGTTAAAAATACCGTCTTGAGAACGACCTAGTCTCTCCACAAATTCGTATACAATGTTCCCTTTAATTAAATTTATTCTACTTTGCTCTATACAGTAAAGAGCAAATAATACAAACACCTGAAGTTTGTATTATTAATAATGCTTGTGCATATTTGAACACAACTTCATTGTATAAGTTGTAGGGAGTAAAGCTGATGTTTTGGTAACTGCCGAACCATTTCAGCATATGAATAGTTCTATTTGAATGTACCTGATTTCACACATACAACTTTTCATTAAATTAGGCCTACTTGAACCAGGTGTAGATTTTGTTATTTGATAGAATCCAGTAGAGGTAGTTACAGGCCTCTCAAATAATAAGTAAAATACATGTAGAATTAGTTTAAGAATTAATAAAAAGCATAGAGAACAAAATGGAAAACTGCATTAAAATATTGGATAATACTATGTTCTGTTTCTCTCCTTTCTTCCATTCAAAGAGAAATAGAATAGAATTGGAAAAGATGTAACATGGATGATTGAAGATATGGAACATGTTTTGTAATAGGAAACTAAGATTCTTTTTAGCCTGGACTGAAGGGGATATGATAGAAGTCAATAAAATCATGAGAGGCATGGAGAAAGTGACCAGGGGATGATTATTCATGGTCTTTTGTAATACAAGATCTAGCTGGCATCACATGAGCTTACCAAGGGACAGACTGAAAACAAACAGGAGTATAGAAATATTTCATTGCACAATAGGTAGCTGAATTATGGAGCATACTGCTTGTGGACAGGATAGCTGCCAAAAGCACACAGTTTCAAAAAGTAACATGGCAAATTGGCGGATGAAAAATTGAGGGCTACTAAAAATAATTATAACACCTCTGGCTAGAGAAATGAGCCATGAACCGAAGAAAAAAGGGTGCAAAGAGTGGAAGTACAGCTGTATCATAATCTTGCCCAGGTCCTTCCTGGCTCAGGCAGAACTTCTGGTGTGAGCCAGTACAGCTGGTCTACGTTATTAAAATTTATTAACAATTTGGTAGGTACTTCAATAGTTAATAAGTATGATATTTAAGTTGTCATAACATGATGCTGTCAGGAAGCACACCGTAGCATATGTTGCCTTGTTACGACTTTTGAACCAGAAATGTTGTATTGTAAATATTAACACTAGATAAGACTCTTCTTTTTGTTTTGGTTTTTTTTTTGTTTTGGTTTTTTTTTTTGTTTGTTTGTTTTTTTTAAGCAAAGATAAGAAAAACAATAATCTCATCTCTAAAATGTGCGAGCTAGGTTGCTGGAACAAAATCATGTACTGAGACTGGGACGGGGGGATGAGCTTGCCGGTCCCGCGCAGAGCGGGGGGGGCCGTGTTGAGGGGAGTGTTCGCAGCCCCCGGCTCTCCTCACCAGCAC
>NW_009634753.1:16417-35007 GCF_000690535.1 Cariama cristata | reverse complement strand
ACATCTTGTGGCTTCGCTGCAGAGTACAGCCATCCCTTCCCCCACAGCCTCAGGCACGGGTGTCAGCTGGAGCTGACCTTGGCATTAACCGCAGGCACGGGAGATCCTTATATATAGCTACATTCCTCTCACAAATGCAGGGCCACTGCTTTTTCCCTCCTGTGCAAGAATGAATGCGTTCGCGTGAGCCTGTGTGCTCCCAAGCGCTTATGTATGAGGTTTACCTTGATTTACACCAAAGAGGCACCCAAATTTACACTGAATACAGATTAAGTCTACCTAAACTGGATCCCAGATTCTCCATCTGTCATCCTCCCTTTAACTGGTGGAACAAAACCCAGATCCAAACATCCCTAGCTTGCTATAATCTCCCCCAGCCCCATCAGCTCATTGATGCTCGGATCGGGGTCTGCTGACTGGAATCAGTCATTTCTTTTGGTTGCAATGGCTCAGCTTCAATGCTAGTCCTGCTTCATCTCTAGAGGAAAGGATAGGAATTTTAAGTATTTAATAAGGTGTATTTATCTTTAAACATTGAATTAATTTTTTTTTAAAAAAAAGCATGGCTATTAAGAATGTTAAATCTACACACATACAGAAATCCCTTCGATGCAGTCCTAACCTATATCATCTAAAAGTACTGCCTGGTTCGTGAAATATTTGTGGAAGAGTCTTTTGTCTCCTCTAAGTAGCTGAGACTGACTCTAGTATTTACCTCAGTTACTCAGCTCAGAACTGGGAAAATGATGAACTGTACCAACTTTTGTAATAAGAGAAATCAAGTCATTGTCCTGATGTTGGGTCCTGTTGAATCTCCCCTGGGTTACTCATTACACTGGGCTCTTGCTTTGGGCTGAATTTGCTGTGAGAAGACAGAGGACAGTCAGAGCTGGAGCTGGAGCTTTTGAACACCATGGCTGGGACTGGTGAGAGCTCAGGCTGGAGTTTCAGAGGTGCTGAGTGAGGAGGAAGGAGGAGGAAATCAGCTTCTTCTCGGATAGTTTTTGCAAGTGTATTTCACACATCGTGTTCCATAGATTGGCAAAATACGGCGCCAAGGGAAAGACGCACAGCCAGTATTGACCATTCATACTCTGGCAGACCTGCATGGAGGAGTAACTTCCACACCCCACTCCCTTCCCTCCTTCAAAGGGGCAAGGAAATGAGATGGAAAGGGAGAGAGAGCTCACTTACTGATGTTGAGAATTCCCTGAGGGGAAAGCTGTGGCCAGCATTAGGGCTAGAGAAAGATTATCACAGTTTACCAAGAAGCTTAGTGGGAAATACATGGAGAAAGTCATATGGTCAGTTTGTAAGAATTCATCCGCATTCCCTCCCATTCTTTCACAGTCTGGAAGTTAACCTCTGAGGAGACTGTGCTGCAGGGATGGCAGCAGGAGACAGAGCAGAGTGGCTGGGAAGCCCTTTGGGAAGCTGAAATTTCATTTTTCTTTGTGTCTGTGGGAATCCCAGCAGATCTGCATCGTAGGGAGGTAGGCATACTGCTTCGATGACCGCTGTGCCTTTCTGCTTTACCATTCGGATGCACACATCTCCAACAAGGGCTGTTATGGGAAATGCAAGGTATTAAAAAAATCCTGCTGGCCAGTTTCAGCTTGAAAAAGTATGGAATAGATGAAGTGGCACTAACATATGAGAGGTTTCTCCCAATCCTCACTGTTTTTCAATGCACTTAAAGCTTGTGATTTAAGAAACGTGCAAAGGAGCAAACTTTCACGCACTTCATACAATGTCTTTGAATTTGTCATGGTCTTGGTTGAAAATAGAAATGGACCTATGAATGAACAGATGCTGTATTCTGTAATGAAACTTGCACTAAGGTTTTTTTAAGATAAATTGCCCCTGACTTTGTGTTACCAAAACTACAGTTGTGGTTACTGTAGCAGTGACTGCAGTACAGACATACCATTTCCAGTTCAGCTCTGTCAGTCCCTTTGTTAAAGTGTACTGCAAGTAGACAATTGACTGTTTGTGGCTTGTGGCTACCCTCTCAAGAGAAGTTATAAACTGAAAGTGATACCAAGTGTTATCCAAGGGGGAAACAAGGCACAAAATGGAAGGCATTAAAAACCTAAAAAAATCCCCTTTTAAATATATGTAATTATATATAAATGCATGTGTATACACACACCCATATGCAGAACTGGACATATGTGCAAACATGTTTAATTTAACAAAAGAAATCACATTTTTGAAAATATATATTCAATATTTTGTTGCTGCAAACCGAAGTCATCTGTTTATCTTGAATGCTAAAGAGGGTGAAGGCAGCTGCAATTTGAGCTTCTCTGCACTGGCCAGCTGGTAGCTTAAAGCCAGCAAACAGTAAGGGGGAGGTGAATTATCCCCACTGGTTGGTCTTAGAAGTGGTCACTGTACAGGATAGCTTTGAAATGACATGGGTTATGATTCACATAGGAACTGCTGGGCTCATACTGTTATATTTTCTTGAGACCAAATGGTGGCTGGAAGCTCAGCATCGGGTAACCTCCAGCACCACACACTGGTTCAGGGCCGCTTGTACAGAAACAAATGCATCACTTACTTTTTCCATACTTCCCATTTATTTCTCTCAGTTGTCTTTGAATCATTGTAACTTTCAAGATGCTGTAAGTGGTATTCAATTACAAACACCAGGAGTATGGGATGATCATTAGAAACTGGAACCACCAAGCAGGTCAGGTCTAACTCCTTATAGCTCCAGAGTGTCTTTAGAGGATGCCCTACACTTGATGTATACGTAGGGGAGAGAAATGTTACCTTGCTTCAGCAGCTGCATGTGGAAGAACTGGCACAATGGCATGTATAGGGGACTCGTTTGAATGGGTAACAAGAAGAAAGAGAACGGAGAGGGGAATGTGATTTATATCCGTTTCATTATTTTCAGTGACAAAATGCTGCATATAAGCTGGCTGCAGCTGGATTTCTTGAGTGAGCCCAAACGCCAGTGTGTATGCAGCTCCCAGATGACTGTATGCAATACCTGGGGGTGTGAGCCCTCACATATCAGTGCACTTTAATAGCAACATGCAAGCTGTTTGTCACCACTCTGAATTGGCTGTAGTGATTTCTATATTTGTCCTTTTTCTGCACCCAGATTTTATGATTTCCAAACCACAACATAAAAGCTGTACAGCTCTTAACCAGCCATGTGGAAAAGCAATGTTGAATGTATATGCATGCAGCACGTCTGCAAGTATTGCCATATTTTTCTCTGAAGAATTTGTTTAGGTTACATAAAAGAAACGGGCAGGAACCCGTGGGTTTTCATTTGGTGGTTCTCCCTCTGTTCTGCTTGGCTTCTCAGCTTTCAATAGATCTCAAGGTCAGGCTGTTATTTGTTGCTAGGCCAAAGTGGCAACCTCCCACCCTAACAATGCTACTATCTTCATATCATCTAAGCTATAGGGGCCACATTGTGATGCTTTGGCAGTGTTGCTAGGGAGGTTGCTAGGTTAGATTGATGTCACTATGTGGGTTATAAATTGCCTTTACCCTGCTGGCCCTAACTTGGCCCCTAACACAATGATCTAGTAGATGGCATCGAAGTGTTCAAATGATACATCGGAGCAACATCTTTGGACCCTGAACTTGGCAGCAAATGCATGTTGTAGCTATTCAGCAAAGGAACCCACTTGTAATCTAGAGAAGAAAATAAACATTTGCATAAAATGCATTCTTTCATGTCCAGAAATTAACAAAACTGTTGTAAAATACCTAGTTTCTGACCCACATACATGCACTAAAATCAAGGCTTTCCCTTAACACAGACTGTGTGCCCTCTACATGCCCTGCTGTTGAAAAAAGGAAGGAAGTTTTATAAAGACGAAAGTGAGAGCTGAGGAGACGAGGTAGGTGAACTGAGAATTTCCAAGCTTTGAGTACTGCATGTCACAATCTCAACCCTACTAAAATATACCACCAACGCCTTTATTGTCACACCTGTTTATTCTAGCACAAAAGTGCCATTCCGCATGGTCAAATTATTTGCATGCTTCTGGTTTGCAACCTCAAGGGACATTTTAATCTTGCCTATTGCAAAAATAATAATAGCTGAAGAATTGTTTTAGCAGATTTTTCAATATATTAATATATCAAAATTTAGAAATTCTGTGTTCTATAGAATATAGATGCATGTGTGCGTGGGCGCGCGTGCATGCATGTGTGCAGTTCATTTCTTTTGAAAAGGAATAAATAAAAACAGATAAACATGCATGCCCTTCAGAGCTGTTCTGGTTTAATAAGTAAATACATCATTAGACAGGCTTTTCTTTATGCATGATATCTTGATATGCAGGGCTCTAGCTGCACACCTCTCATTAGCACTAATGAAATTTATGTGGCTAAATCCCCATGCATTGTGTTGAACGTACACCTTAGTATATTTGTAATTATTTTTTAAAGACTGCCTTCATTTCAAGGCAGACCAGAACACAGCTCCTACAGTTCCGTGTGAATTCATAGGGTGTATACATATTTATAAATGTTTTAAAAATGCATATTATATTTCGCCCACAGAGCATAACATCTCTGCTGGCTGGAAACATGTATTAAAGAAGGTAACAAAAATCCAGAGGAAATGTCTTTGAAAAAATAGTTAATACACATGGGCTACAGCTGCCTTTTAAAGATTAATTTCTTGGCCATTTACAATATGGTTTTTATTATCAAAAGCCAATGGACCATATTACAGAAAATCTTGCTTTGTAAATTCCTTTTGCGCTTCTTGGGCCTGATTCTGTTACACAGAATTCAGTGCTTTTCTTTGCAGACTTAGGCTATCATTTGCTCAAAACTGGACCTGGATTGTTACAGGGGTACTGCTTGTCCTCCTTAGCTGTCACTGCCGTAAGCAGCGTTCCTTGTGCATGTACTAGCACAGTTAAAGGAAGGTAAACGATAGAGATCTATCTGAGTCTTTGTTTAAAATGTGGCTTGCAATACTGCAAACATGAGCATAACTTTGCAAAGGTAAGTAAAAGTCATATGCATGGGTGTAGATATTTGCATGCATTAAATATGTGGAAGAGTGTGGAGAGCTGGAATCATACTTTTAAAAATGTGGTCTTATTGAAGCTGCACTAGTTCTGACTGGATTATTTATAATTTCTTCCAGTTGTTGATTTCCTGTAGCATTTGAAAATGAACTAAAGACTGTCTAGACAACACTTATGCCTGTTCTGTATCTTATTTTTCCTTCTCCTAGCCTTCCCCTTTTTTTCCAAGACATACAGAGTTTAGCTTAGTGCCATGTACTCCTGAGTTTCAATATGGGACTGGACAAAATGCAAAAGCACGCACCCCTGTGTACACAGCAAATCCTGGCCAGTCTCTGCTTCAGTCTGTAAGCAGCAAAATTTCCAATACACAAAGGATTTGGGGAGCCCATACATGGACTCTCCAGACTTCCCCAGAGCCAAATCCAGACCTTTTCAGGCTCCTCTTAGACCCATAAAGAGCAAGGGTGGAAGTGGAGGGGGGGATGAAGCTGGTAATGGTTAAATCCTGCCAAGTAGTAGTCCAGGGAAGACAGAAGAAAGTGCAGGCTCAGAGCTGTATTAAGGACGATAAATCGCTGTTAGTCCTTAGCAAGCCATGAGAGAATGGAGAATCTGCTAGGGTGGATCCCAGGCATGGGCATGAGTGCCTTTCCCAGAGCAGAGGCTTGTCCTCTGCAACCTTGGGCAAATAATTTAACCTCTCTCCATGTCACTGTTCTGTTTCTGAAATGAAAAAAAATGGCAGTAATGCACCAGAAAAGCTAAATGTGCTGGTGATTATGAGGGGCTCAGGTGAGAACGAAGGTGAGATAAATATTTTAGACAGATAAAAATAATCCTTCCTCAACACCTGTGAAACCTTCATACATTAAACTCGGCTTCTTGGTATGAGAGACAGGATGTGTCCCTCAATAAACAGGATGGCTTGCATTTTAATTATTGCAATATAAGTAGATGAGGTTTTTTTAGGGGACTTTTGTTCTTATTCCTGTGGTAGCACTCAGAGTGACATTTCCATATTTGCAACACTGGAGTGCAGGACGCTCCAAGGTGACTTATTTCAGTAGAGGATTCACACGCTGACTGGAACCATTGGTTTAGGTCTTTGTCTGATGATACAGTGTCAGCATTAACATTGAAATTTTCATTTCTTAGAAAGTGTTAAAATCTAATACGTAAATGTTGATTTTTTTAAATGCGCTCCTGGGGCTTTTTCATCTATGCCAGAATTAAGTGCAAAGGGAATTTTTACAGCCGACTTGTAAATTCCTGACAAGAGGAGTTTATAATGGAAGTGTTGACATAACCTTAACTACAGTGACAACTGAAGCTGGTTTGTTAGGAAAGCAGCAAATAATTTTCTTGCGGGAAGGCAGGAGTTGGGCATAGAAGGTGAGGCAGCTAAATTTTTTTCCCCTGAGAATCCCTGGAGGCTATTGTGTGAGACAGCATGTGAAATGAAGCTGAAGCAAATCGCATAGCAGGCAGAAGAAGAAACACTCTGGAATTTGCTCATTTTCTCGAAGGAGAAGGTGCAGTTATCCTCTTATAATTTTTTTACAAGCTGCGTTTCTCCCCTCAGAGGTAATCATGAGGGTCTGATAGCAAGTCAGTGCTCGCTTTTCGCCTTACAGCTGGCTCTTACTTCATTCTTTGTCCCTGAAAACCTAAAGCAGTCAGGAGTGAACTCTGGTGCCTCAACTCCATGCCTTCAACAGGAGCCGGAACCAGCCCTTTGTTTGCAATGTGTTTGTGTCTCTTACAAGCAATCATTTTTTTAAAAGTCATTTTAAAAGTCATCAGATTTATTTCCTTGAGTCACCTGCAAGAATTCAAAACCTGCGAACTTAAACACCCAGCAGTAGATGGACAAGCCTTTGTGCAGCAAGGCTGAGCCACAATCTGATCTACTGGCCCAATAGACATTGCTGTCACTGAAGTAAGAACCAAACCTATCGACAGAAAGAGGTGATTTCAACTGAAATCTGAAGCCATAGGAGCATATGTAGAGCTGATTTTTAGTACCTTTATTTCCGCAAAGTCAGCTGGGGTTTGTTTCATACCTGTCAATTCTCTCCTGTGAGAGAGGGAAAGGGAAGTTGTTCAGCTTTTCTTGCAGGCATAAAGTCATCAAGGTGGAATGGAGATCATACGTGCATCCCCATCCCGCGGCACAGTCCTACACACGGAGCCAGGCCCCTGTGTTACTCAGGCTGGGTTCAGAAGTAAGTGTGTGTCTCCCACCCATGTTCCCACACCCTTCTGCCGGCTCCAATGCTCCCTGAATCTTTGGGATTAACTTCTAAATGGCACACTATTTCCCAAAATGTTTTAACAAAGACTTTCTGACATCTTTGTTGTGGTGTTTGCATGTGGAGAGGCAATTAGCTCATTGGCAAGCAGCAGGAAGACTGATTGTGAGCTGGCACACTTCAGAGCCACAGGTGCTGGGAAGAAGGTGCAATGCCTGACCTCCTCCCTGCCCAGCCTCTGCCCTACCCTGGCATGTTTGGCAAAATCCTAAAGTAACTTTCCTGGAAAAGTGGAAGGTCCAGGGACAGAGTATTCAGCATAGAGTAAATAAAATACAATGTTGAAAACCAAGAAAAGGACAGCTCTGAAATGGGAAAGCCAGAGCTAAATCCCCTCAGTACTTCCTAATTATTTAGGGGCAGCTATGGTCTGTGGAGCTTGCAATCAAAATGCGCAAGCTATTGATGAGAGACAGCACAGTCCAGGCAGAGGGTGACTGAGCAGCACCGCTGAATGCTTTCTGGGAGTGCTGATGGATTTTTAAACTTCCTTTGCGCTGCAGTATGGTTGGAAGGGCAACATCAGCTGATCTGGCAGGAGGGTAGAGAGAGGGGAAGATCACCCAGCAAGCGACCAATTTGCACAGAAATGTAAAGAAAAGCAAAGACTGCAGATTCTCTTTTGCCTTCTCTCTTCCCATTAAAACAAGACTTTTTTACCCTTCCCTATATTCATCCTTTTTAATAAATATTGAAATACGATCCCTAGCTCATAGGCACTGCCAGCAAACCTGGCGGAAATACTGCAGTTGGAGGCACAGCCATGAGCTGGAGGACATGGAAAACTATCACTTTTTCCCCTGACAAACCAAATACACATCGGGGGAGCAATGTGCCAGTGAATGTCTCTGCTTTTTTCCCAGAAAGTTCATTTTCTGTCAGGATTTCCTCTCTTGCTGAATGCCTGAGTGGAAGGCGAGCAGGCCAGTCTTTGAACCACAAACCGCCAGAGTGAGATCCCAATGCAGCTTCGCCCTGGCCACCCAGGACATCTTTTCCTGGCACTTGTTTAGGGATGCCCTCTGCCAAGTTCCCAAATGGAGCCTGGGGCTGGGAGCTGTGGTACAGGTTAGCAACACGCTGAGTTGCTGCAGAGCTTTGGTCTTCTGTACGGCAAGTGCGCCGGAGGTTGCTGCACTGCAGGCTCGAGTGCCTTTGTGCTCTGTGCACCATTATGCTCTTTGCCGGGCTGTTAATGGAGATGGCATTTGGCTGCATGCTCTTATCTCACTGCACTTCAAAATGGAGTAATACTTCTCGCTCGGATTCAAGGCTAAGGGATGTGTCTCAGTGATATTTATGTACATTTAGCCCCAGGTCCCTGCCTCTCACAAAAGGATATGGCATGTAGAATAGATTTATACCAAAAATGAAATGACACAAGGAGCAGAGGCTACTGGAGATAAGTAGGTATTGGGACTGTGTTTTCCATCTCTTGTTCCTAAATGAGAGTGGTGACACAAAGCATTGTCAGCAACAAATTGGCAACATCCAGCACTGCTGTGTTTTGATCTGTGCTTATGGGACTATTGGGACTGCTATAGACAGCTGCTGTGTTTTGAAGCAGTTTTGTTAGGATATGGAGCTGATACCTGGCATTGTTACTCAGAAGTATTTTCCTTTTTCTATTTCCTTTTAAGCTTCTGTATTTACATTTCTCTAAAACCATCTTCCATGTCAAGCTGATGTGGCAGCAGTGTGCGGAGGAAGGCAAAGGCTTAGGTGGCAGCTCTGGGTTTGCCAGGAGGTGCTGAGGCATCCCCTGGCTAGAGGTTTTCAAGAACAGATTCAGACTCAAAATGGGGAAAATGTAGATACATTTGAGTTTAACTTGGAGTAGGCTGGGCAACCACACGTCCTCTTCCAGATCTTTGTTATGAGACGTAGGAAGTTTTTACGGCAAAAGCTTTCATGTTCTATCCAGACACCCACTTTTGTGAAACATGTGGGAACTTAATAGCTTTGAAATGGTTTTCCTTGAAACTGGCCATCCAGTTCAAACATTACTGGGACAAGGAACAGACAGGCAATGTGACTTCACAATCCTCATTTTCTTTGGAAGTCAAATACCGAGGGGTCATTGCAGATTTGATTTAAATAAGGGCAGGAACTCTGCAGTCTTGTGGCAGTGAGTGTGTCATATGCACTGGCATGTTATACTTGCTGATGGCAGGGAGGAGGGAGTCTGAAACGTTCTTGGCATTTCCTGGTAATTCTGTGTTAAATTCTCCCATGAAGAGTTTTCACAAACTTAAGTTTATGCTCCGGTTTATGGTAAGGCCAGCACAGCCTGGGTCCCCTTCTTCAGTCCATTCTCCCTTCTCACAAGTCAAACCTGTCTCCGGATCTTCTCCCCAGCTCTGCACATGCGTTCACTCCTTCTGCAATCCCAAAAGCTGTTGGGAAGGAAGCAGTGGGAGCACTGACCTAGGGAACAGAGCAGCAATGGGGGTCTGGGAAGGTGTGCAGGTGATGTCATGGGTATATGAAGAGATGCAAGTAAGAGAGAGGCAGGAAGGAGGAAGGAGGGTGAAGGAATGTTAAAAAAATTAATGAAATAATTGTTTGTGGATTTGACATTTGACTGGAAGGATCAGGCACCATGGTCTTTAGGGAGTGTAACTCTGTGGGATAGATATGACAGCTGAGCAGTTCCGTTGGAGGCCATCCTCTTTGGTTATGCAGTGGAAAACAAGAAGTCTGATTTCTGCACAGACTTTATCACTGATCCCTTTTTTGATTCTTGGCAAGCTACTCCAGCTTCTCTATGGCACCACTCCTTTGTGGAAAATGAAGACAGTGCAACTACATGGATAGGAATGAGAGCAGAGACTTTTCCAGACCAATGACAAATCATAGAACCATAAGGTTGGCAGAGACCTTGAGAGATTGTCTAGTCTGGCAGTCATCAATTTTTTTTAGTCAAAGGACTGCCCTGGAATTTAAAAAAAAAAAACCTGTTCCATTGCACAGTGCCAGCACAATGGTTTGAATCTAAAAGTAACCAAAAATTGTATTTTATTCTTTGAATTGGAGAAAGGCCCATGTTGAGCAAAAGTTTTCCAAAAAATTAAAGCAAAATCTACTTATACTTTAAAATAGGCACAAGTCCCTTTGTTCTGATTAGTTTTATTCTGACATCACTTATTTTCATAGATGCTTATAAACATTTTCTTTGCTAGGTAGTCCAGCTTTTTGTTGAAATGTAGTGGAATCAATGCATGAACCTGAAGCATCACACACAATGTAGCTCTCAGGCTGCAGGAACCATACAGGTAAGTAAGCGGGGTTACTTAAAGATCTCCCAGCAACACTACCAACTCCATCTTGATTCCAAACATTGCTTCCATTATTAATCACCCTAAATATCATGATGTTAGCATTGGTTTTGTCTCCATTTATTTGGAAGGTCATAAAAGTTCCTCCATCTGACCAAACCTGCAGTGCAAATAACAATAGCAATTATCGCTCTCTACTTAAAAGCATACTGTTATTGGGAGGAACAATTGGAAAGAGCCCTGTTAAGTGAGGGATATAATTACAGAAGAAAATACCAATCAAAGATCACACCTTTTCATAATTAACTCCTATGTGCCTGAGCAGAGGATTGCATTCATCTACCTCTTTTTGGCACGGTCTGTTGAAATGTGCAGAGTAACACACCACCACAACTGCTTCACAGGCAGCAGAATGCTAATACAGTTTTGTAATGATGATGCCGTTGTCTTCTTCACATTAACTGATTCATATCTTGTACATCCAGGAAGCACTGAGCATTTTATTAGAGCTGATGGATGTACATTGCCCACTCAAACACAGTATATTCACAAATGCATGCATTACTGTGGTTTCACCCTGCTTAAGAGAATTGAGAAAGGTAAAGGAGTAAATAGACAATATCTGTTGCTCATAGGCAGTTTGTGCCATCCCAGATTCTGGTAAAAGGTCTGTCTTTAAAGCAAGAAATAACTACAGCTTTCTTTTGAATAGAAAAAGACTGGATCCTCCTGTGGAAAAAAAAAATTCTATGAATATCAGTTTGTCAAGTAAGCAAGTAGTTAATCATGTTACCAGGTAGTTGATAATGTTCAGGATTCTAATCTATATTTTAGTCCCACTAAAACTTTGACTTGATAGTCTGGGAATGACCAAGAGAAGACTGAAAAAAGTGTCAGATACTTTCTGAGTTACAGAGCATAAAAATAAACCTGAGTTGTTACTTCATTTTTATCCTGAGCTTCCCTGATGTGCCTCTGGTTTTCATAGCTGAAAGAGCCATACTTCTTCCAAAACGTGACTCCTAAGTATGTTCAATTTATGACATAAAGGGAGAGTATTCTCTATTGCTGTTTATATTACAAATGTTGTAAGATATTCCATCTCTGGAAACAAATAGAAAAAAGTCCTTGTGCTTTCAGCTTTACAGGATTGAGTCTTATTGACAAGTAGGATACTGCAGTACCTGGAATAACTCCAGTGATTTAAGTTTGCTATAGCAAAAGGGGAAAACAAGTCTTAAGTGGCAGATGAAGTTCCTGTAATTCAGAAAATGCCATTTTATCAAGGAGTAATAGAAATTGAGAGAAGTTACTGAAATCGTGTCACACATGAATGTATATGCTCTACCTGCACATTTCCCCCATGTTCCCCCATAAGAGCAGTGGAAGGCACATCTTCTCTGTGGAAACCACGTATTCATTTACCTGGGTTTATCCCCATGTAAAGTACGAGATCCAAAACCCTGAAGAAGGTAATGGGTTGTGAATTGTCTCCCATTTCTATGCTGTACGTGAAAGCTGGGGTGAGTTTTCTTCTCCACAAGCCAGCTGCCAGGAGGGATTGCTGGCTGGACGGAGAAATCCTGAGTTAGTGGGAAGCTGAGCGATCCTTAGGTCCCACATGCCAAAATTCTGAACCTCATCAGGTTACACAGAAAAATCAGTTCCTGACTATACTTTTATGCTTACTGTTTTTTTCTCCTTGAAATGTACACTTCATCCCTCCACCCTCCCCTCTAATTATATATCACAGAGAGGGGAAAGCAGTAATGTTTTGTCCATACAGACCAGCAACCAGTTCCTTCTTGAAAGCTCCAATTGAGGATGAAGAAGCCTGAGTTCTTCTTAAATCCACTGCCCTAGCTCAAAAAAGATTTACACCAAGATTCATGGATATAATCTATCTGGAAAAAAATATTAAAAACCGAAACACATCAAATGTGCATGTAAGCAAAGCCTCCCTTTGTGCGCTCTCAGAGGGTTTATCCTCCCCAACACGTGCACACATGCACACGCACACACACACCCCCCGCCGTAAGAGATCCATTTTATAGATTCAAGGACAGCTCTCTCCAAGAGAAGAAGAGACGTTGCCAAGATACCAGATGCGGTTCCATTCAAGACCACTCATAGGAGCAATTCAAGATGAAATCAAATTAGATGTGTTGGTTATACATAGCGGAGCCTGCTCGGGATACTAAATGACAGAGTTTGCCAATAATTAAGTGAAATCTCAGAGATGATGAGTCCCCAGAGCTCTCTAGGTTATGTCAGTCTAATTCTAAGTGTCATCATTATAGCAACAGAGCAAAATACTCTGCATAGGCCACAGAGCTGGAATTTTTACTGTGGATATTAGCTTTTCATAGCCAGTGCTACAGGGCAGTACTGAGCTTCATTACATGTCTTCTGCTATTACACTTGCTTAACCTTTCCCTGTTATAAAGCTCCTGAAACCTAACTCCCACTTAAGAACTGATAGTTAGCACTTACTATCCGTAGCAGTATTCATATTCAAAGCACTTAACAAAGAGCTCATTAATCTCTCTGAGCCCCCTCCCCCTTGAGGTGTCCAGCACAATTACCCTAATTTTGCAGAAAGGGAAACTGAGGCAGAAAGGTTGTGACTTAGCCTGGGGCTAGAGGACAGCGTTACAGCTGGCACTAATGCTTAGGTCCTTCTTTATGGGAGAGCTGGCTGAACCTCTGACGTTAGGAAGCAGATTGTTCTCAAATTCGATGTAGGGACAGAGGTGCAAAGAGCCTTCCTCCAGCCCTGGAGAACCTCTGCAGGGAGCTGCAGAGTGTTCCCATTGCCTGCAGGCAGCGAGGGGCCAAAGCAGCCTGCTGTTGAGTGCTGCAGCCTGCCTGAGCCCCTCTGCGGGTCTGTCTGGGTGGATCCTGTGCTGGGAGGAGGCTGGAAGCCCTCTGGAGAGGTGAAAAAAGTGCCAACTCCTAGTATATTGTGCTGCAGCTTGAGCTTCCTTGGCAGCCTTACTGGAGACCATCAGGATGGACCTACTTAATACTGCTTGTATCTTTGCCTAACTCCATCCTTGCAGTTAGGGGTGAGCAGATCTGCCTAGGGAGCACAGTGGACCCACTTTGCGCAAAGATTCAGAGGACGAGACAGGCCAGGATCAGACCCAAATGTTTCCAAAACGTGCTCCCAAGGAGGCCATCCTCCACAGCCCTCTCACAGCAGAACTGAGCCCTGATGGAATCAGGTTACCAGGAGTTTTAGTGTTTTAATGGTGCCCATTTCATTATTACCCCTTACCCTGCTCCCAGAAAACTGAACACCACAGCCACCTTCAGAGAGGTAATGACTATTTCCAGCTTTGCAAGCATTCACTTCAGATCACTTGGAGTTGAAAATGTCACACTGAATTTGTGATTCTGGGAGATCACTGGCTGAACGGAAACCCTCCTGAAAAACTAGAGCTGATTTTAAAAGAAATAACTTAAATATTAAAAATAAAGAAGTTAATGGAGGGCAGATATAAGAAAAGTCAGTCTGAAGTTAAGACTTCCAGGAAGGGCTTGCTGGAAATTTTACACTTGTTATGTACAAAGAGAGGGAAAAGTCTTGGGAGCCGTGGCATCGACGTTGCTATAACCACTAGCAACACACAGGAAGGCAAAATCTGCCCTCCGTTAGCCCCAGGCTGTAGTATTAAAGGTGCCAGAGGTAGGACCAAATCCTGATTCAAGAGTGCTGCAGTACCTTTGTTGGCCCCGTTTGGCCCTGGTTGCAGACACTTCTTCGATCTCCCTGCCGAATGACGTCTGCAGCCCTGGCCACCCTCCCGCTGGCACTACACTGTTGCTTGAGAAGGTCTGCAGAGCTCAGCTTGCCATCAGCTCTGCGCCGTGCTCCTGACAGATTGACAATGCAAAGGGAGCTGCTTTTATTCACAATGGAAAACAGCATCTTCAAGATTACTAGGAGGAAGTTATAAAATTTATAGAAGGTTCTGATAAAGATCTTGGATTGGTATGTTCATATTGTTAAAAGATTCAAACCTAAGAGGCTTTTAATTAAAGACTGGGGCATTCAGAGCTATCTTACCAAAGAGGTAATAAAATTATTGACTAAATCACTAACAAAGGCAACTGAAGCAAGGAGTTTAAATGATTTCCAGAGACTGTTCTCCAAGTGAAGGTTATAGTGAGAGAGCCAGCAGTGCAATTAAACCAAATGAGGTCAAGCATGTTGGGCCTTAAGGCCTCTGCCTGCTCCTCAGATTTCTTTTGTTCTTATAATTCAATTATAAAGACCCCCCCTCAAGAACCATTTAACTGTCTCGTAAACCAGTTTGTAAACTTTTTTATTTTTCTGTAAATTGTCTCCTAAAAGTGGCTTTCAGCATTTCAGGCAGTGTGGAGCATAGACGGGCTTCACAGTGCCTTTTGTTCTCGTTTGTGCGTCACATGCGCATGGGCGTTCACACCGGCCAGAGCTCTCCCAAAGCATCCTCAGCCCATGCAAAACATCCATGGCTGGAGGTGGCAGCTGGTAAGAACTGTGGGATGGAGACCTGGAGCAACTGTGATCTTTGTCTCTCTCCTTCTCTCTTGCTCCATCACCTTCCCCCCCAGGTTTTCTTGCTCCTGTTTCTATGTGAAGCAGAAGGAGGGAAACTGTGGTGTATGTACCTAATTTCCTGCTCACTAGGTCATGTATCCCAACCCTTAACATCATAAATGAGCAGGAAAGTCGGCTGGCCAGCAGATGCCTATGTAGATCCATTCACATATAATTAAACACTTTTAAGGTATAGGGATTTTTTTTCTTTTTACTCTTTTTTTTTTTTTTTGGTAGAAATAGATTTGTAAACCAGGAAGTTAGGTAGCTTCCAAACACAAAACTTTTGCAGACTGCAGTCCTGCTGTTCACAGTGTCCACTGACCATAAGGGAAGCTCCCATAATTTGGAGAGTTTGTAGGACTTGTAGTGCAATTTTTCCTGTGTAAAGAGGCAAAACTCAGTTATTTACTCCTTTCAAGAAAGAGGGCACTTGAAGAATGAAACCATTCCTGATTCACAATGGCATTAAGTACCTATGGGAAGAGGATAGAAGTCCAGAAGTGATTAAAAATTTTTCTAAGCACAAAACTCCTGTTCAGATCATGGCTTTAGAGACTTACATGACTCAAGGGTCTTGGATTCCTGTCTGCATCATGAGGGGCCTTAGTACCTTTGTAAATCAGGCCCAGGGTGGCTGTCTTCCAATGAGCCAGAAGTGAGAGTCTAAACCTCATACCTAGAAATGTTCCCTTTTAAAAATGCAGACCCACAAGAGGCAGCATCCCTTCTGCCCCGTGTAATTCCAAGTGACAGGTCTCTGCTCGGAGATGAATCGAATGCTAGAAATGACTGTTGTAGCAGGAAGAGAAATATTAATTCTTCCTCTCTATTTCGATTTAATTACAGCTAAGACAATTTGGTTGAAACATTGGAAGTAAGACTGACAGCTCTACTTTCTCGGCAAGAAAAGAGAAAGCGAATGTCTCCGAGGTGCTGCAAAGACAGTGAGATCTGTTCCCTCACTGCGTCTCAACAGGAGCTAGGCAGCTCAATGGTCTGAAATCTGTCAACCTCTGCTCTGCGGGTCCTCACAGGTTTGCCAGCCTCTGTTCCCCAAACTGCACAAGAGCAAGGTTTAATGGGGTGACTGTCTTTCCTGGAGAAGGGAATACTTACCCTGTTAGCAGCAATACTGAAATGACCATGGGTGTTAAAGATGAACTCAGAACTCACTATGCAACTGATCCCTCTTAGAAGGTTAACATCTTCTTCTCAGTTCGTTAAAATCTTATGCCTCCCTCCCTGAGGAAAGAAATGTCAATACATGAAAGAGGAAGATAAGTTAATGCAACATTCAGGTTGCAGAGCTAGAGATTTTGGAAATGCTGAGGTAAGATGCCTGTGTCAGTGCTAACTCAGCCACATTGCACACAAACAGTATAGTAGCCTTGTTTCACTGGTCACATGCATAGATTAATGCAGTTACCTTTATTAAAATATATCCCAAAGTATTGCTTGTTGCTAATCTGTCATATTCTAGATGTGGTTGATGATTGTACCGTGGTAACATCTATAAGCAATCAGGTAGCACAATGCCCAGGACTACTGTTCTCTCCAGTCATGGGACCTATAGATTTACTCATATGCGTCTAAACTAGCTGCAAGCCCAGTGGCACTTGCTGGATTTTAGCTGAGAAAGTGCTTTTATTACTGTAAAAAATTAATGCAAAATGTCAAATATTTCACACCCAAGCCGATACTGGCAAAAAGCCAGAAATATTCTGGTTTCGCTTGGGGTGTGAATATATTTGATCATCTGTAATTCAAAAGCTTTTATTTCAAAGGAAAGAGACAGTGTGTTGCAATAGACTTTGTAGTGATAAATATCAACTGTGCCACTTCTCTCCCAAAAGGGGTTTCCCACAGTTCTATAGTAATATACAGTTCAAAAGGCCATACTGAGATTTATGGAGCTATATATTCAAAAAATGGCATACGAGTCACTTTGCTCAGCTAAAGTGGATTTGACTTGCAACCTTCACAGTTCTGTACGGCTGAGAAAGCAGCCACAGATCCTGGGAGCCAGCAGGCCCGAGTGATTAGTGAACATGTGGCAGTTGGGTCACTCAAATTTGTACAAGCAGTTAATCTAGCAAGTCCTCAGTTGTGTGACTAGACATTCTGGAAGCTTTCAAAAGTTTTTGGCCAGGAGATGTGGTCAGATTAGAGTAAAAGGACAGAAATTCATTTAAAACAAGAGAGTCAGAGCAGCTGATGACAGCAGTGAATTTGGCCCTCTCCATGCATTTATTATTATTATTATTAACTGCTTTTACATTGCCCAAAGAGCATCTCTGTTTGTTCTATTCTATTTCTGTCTACTCTATTTCTGTCTATTCTATTCTATTCTATTCTATTCTATTCTATTCTATTCTATTCTTACTCCGTTTAAAACCTCACCCAAGTTCTAACCCACTTGTAAAGCAATAGCTTTTGCTTGTGGATGTCCACTGAATGTCCCAAAATGCTTTCTCTGAAGACAGTATGAAAATTTCTGCTGATTTTATTAGGGACATTGTTGGGCCCTTAATGAAGGGAACTCATACCAAAAGACTCATTCTATAATGACCTTAGCAAGTGTGGTTGTGTTTGAAGCCTCTGGATGAAGCACGATCTGCAAGGCATGTCCTGAAGTCATTGCCCAGTTTACGCTCACTCAATCAATGGAAGCTTTGACCGACTAAGAACTGAGCAAGGACTGCTGGAGTTGGCCTTATGTTGCATCGTTCTGACCTAATACACCTGCTCTTTATTTGAAAATGCAAACCTCTCATTTTCCTGCAAATAAAAAAAAAGTTTGAGCGACTTTAAAAGCATATGGATATTTTAAAAATATTTCATTGAAGTCCATCACTGACCTGAAAGTTATTCCTGCTCCTGCACAGTTTAATTCTTTGGTAATGGAGTTTTCTCCTATCAGCAATCACTATTTATGAAGTTGCTTTTTACAGTGTTTTGCAAAAATAGAGAAAATTACAAAGAAAAACAACTTTATAGACTTGCCTGCATTCTCAGCTTCATATAAAGAATACACATTGATCCATTAGTCTTTTGCATAACTTCTATTGTTTAAAGATTTATCCTTACAGTTAAATGCAGAATCTGTCTGCATCATTTACAGACTTCCCATCCAATTTTAACTGTGCACCCTGAAGGATCTCGAGATGCAGGAATTTGGGAGCCATGTGGAAATGTTAGTTTTGTTAGATGGATAGTAATAACTGGCAGTAAGTTTCAATAGCATATGTGTGAATTCAAGCATATGTAAACAAAAGCACCTAGATTTTCAGTCGACGGATTTTCAGACATTGGAACAACATGTAGAAGAGCAACAGAAGTTTCATTATTGAAGAACTTCTGAAGAATTTAATACGTAAAAGACAAGACA
>NW_009634753.1:8341-16386 GCF_000690535.1 Cariama cristata | reverse complement strand
GAATGCCTAACATCTGACCCGTGAGCTTAGGTAGCCTGCCAAGAGCTTTCTTTGACCCATTGTAATGCTCTAGTAAACAGACTTCTCTGGACTGCCTTCTTACACTTAACATAGTACACAGCTAAAACGATGCTGAGCCTGCTCGAGTTTAGGACACATGGAGGTTTGCTAACTCTCAGCCATTTAATTAACTTTAAAATCAAGAATGATTTTTCCTCTTGGTTTCTTGTGGCAATACTTCAGTTCTCCATGAGATAAATGCACAGGAATGTAGTGGATAAGTAGCTGGATGGCACGAACAGTTCTCATCTATCACAGACTGAATGTGTCTGCAAAAAGTACATATGGAAATAGAGAGTGATTGCTCTGCTCAGTTTAGCACTCGTGAGACTGAGCCAGATTGCTGTATCCAGTTCTGGACTCTGCAGTTTGGAAAGAACAAACCTGGGGAGAGAGGGGCTGGGCAGGGAGAGAAAGAAAGGGAGAGCTAAAGCACTAAGAGTTTTAGGAAACATGACCTGGGAGGAAAGGGTGAAAGAACTGTCTTCGATAAATTTAGGAAAGTAAAGAGGGAAGCTAGAAGTCTCCAAAAATGTAAACAGTGGTTTTATTTTATATGTTAAAATGTCAATCATCATTCCTTAGGTTCACTAACACAGAAAAAGAGATAGTTGGCTAATTTAAAGCAAGGGGTATTAGGTTAAATCGTAGGGCTTCATTTCTGAGTGTGTGGATAGCACAACTGGGCAGTGGAACAGGTTACCAGGGGAGGATGTGAAATCCCAGAGAGGGAAAAACTTTTAGACTAAATCAAACAGTCACTTTCCAGGTCTGAGCTAACTATTATTTTTATTACTCTGTTTCCCCCACTCTCTGTTTGTACAGGTAGATGGCATATGGAAAACGCCTTCTTGTGTCTCAAGAATCACCACTGATCATAGCTTACAGAGAGCTCGGGTCATTGATACATCTCAGGATCTGTCCAGCCCTATGTTTTTAGAAGTCTTTGAAAAATGCCCGGACAGAAGTACTTGTAATTCACAGGATGAGATATGAGGAAGTATCAACAGAGGTGTGCAGAAAATTTACTGATTGTTTAGTACTAAAACAGTTATTTAAATCATACTGTTGGGAAGACTGAACTTTCATGGCCAAATCTAGCCCCCCTGAAATAAAAAGAAAAACTAGGTGAGGCTAAGATTTGAACATCTATAGCTGCCACTGTTTTTCCTCTCAAGAAAGAAGAGAAAAATAAAAAACCCACCAATCTCAGCTGCTGCTGTGAGTCTGAATTTAGACACAAGCCTTTTTATGATTTGCAGAAGATAAGTATGATCTCCTACTTCTGTATGTATCTTTGCCTCCTGAAACTGGTGAGGTCTTGGTGGCTTATTAACAGGCTTCCTGAAGGTGGCCTTAGCCTGCATGGAATACCCCAAAATAACTAGAAATAAGTTAATCAAATACCCCCAGCTGATCTAGAATAAGAACAATTGGCATCAGACACAACAGATAAAAATGCTAGTCATAGTTTCAATATTAAAAATACTTTGGAAATTCAGAGGTTCTGAAAGTAGGTGTCATCCACTGTAAATTTTTATTTAAGTATTTTATCTGGAGAAATAATCAATTAATTGTGGGGTTTTTTAAAGCTGTTGCACATCCATTATAGAATTCCTGTAAAGAGATGTGGGGGAGAATAGATGAGTCAGTACAGCAAGAAACAATTCCAAAGTGTCCAAATTCCAGTGAGAAAAGTTTCAGGTTAGTTTCTCTTTGGTAAATAAATAGTAATACTCTGAATCTACCATGAATGACACAGTTAAACTAATTTTTACTTTTTGACTCTCAGATTTACTGATTTGGTTCTCCAGGTTATTTTACATATGTAAGGCTTGATATCCAGAGAAGCTGAGCATCACCAGCAAAAAGTGAGATATGAAGCACTTCGTTTATTTTTGGGTGTTGCCATCTTTCTATTTCACTTAAGATGTCATCCAGCAGGATTCCTATTCTTTTAGGGGTTTTGAAAAGCTTGCTGATCTCCAGTATCCTGTTTTCTAATGTTATAAATTAAGCCTGTCATGAAAACTCCAAAGCAATGAGACAGTTTATATTTGGAATTGTCCTTAGAAAAAGACATTATAGAGACATGTGTCACCCTCAAAACCACAGTGAGCAATGCTTTGTCTGCAGTTGGCAGAAAAAGTATATTATGTGATTATTTTATAGGAGCGTCAGTGTTATGCCATTCCAGCCCTAGATGCAGTCACATATCTATTGGCTTGGCTGACCTATTCTGATTATGCCCTATCAGAATCATAAAGATATTGTACTTACAACACATGCATGCCACCACTTGAAAGCATACACACTGATTTTGGGAATAATGTATAAAATGGTTATTGCCATAAAATTGAGCTTATTCCCACTCCTCAATAACAAACATTGTAAAAAGTACTTTCAAGAAGTAATCCATCAATTAGCTCTACTTTCACAGTGACTCTGAACATTTGAAATCAGTAATTGAAATAAAAATGAAATTTCTTACAAAATGTACTTTATAAAAGAGGTTTGGCATTTTTATTCAGAATATCTTTGATTTCCAGAGCTATCTTTTTCAAAAGCCATTCAGACAAATACCAAAAACCTAACATTGAAGGATAAATCATACTGAGCACAGATGAGTAATGCATGAGGATTAAAACAAATTTGCCACTGTTCCAGGCACTGAGGATGAATCCTGGTCTGACTGAACTTGCAAGTAACAGACCCCTGGATTTCAATGAGATAATAATTTGATCCATGCGAATGCTTCTGTCTCTTTCTTTGATATTGCTGTAATTGCCTCTTCTTCTTTAATCCAAAACAATTGAGATAGAACGGAAAAGCCACATATGTTTTTATAAGAAAAGGGCAATACGTAACGTTAAAAAAATGTTTCATCAAAGGTGCAACCATTTAAAATGCAAAACAGATACTAGAGAGGTGACAAATTCAAGTTCTTAATGTTTTTATTTAAGATATTTCCAGTATTCATTTGCCAGGAATACTTGTTTAAATTTTTTAATGTATTCAGTTAGTCATGTTCAGTTCTCTTTTATGTCCACTTCTCATGAATCACTTGACAGATGGACTTCTACAAGCACATCCCTTTGGGGAAAGTAAATTTTAAGTCATAATAAGAACATGAGACCTGCCATACTGGATCAGAGCAAAGGTCTATCTAGTCCATACTCTGATTCTGTCAGTAGCCAAGAGCAGTATATTAGATTTTAATAGTAATGGCTTTGATCTTTCAGTGAGTATTAAGTTGGTGACTAAGCAGAAAACAAAAAGAAATCCCAAGAGCAAAACATTCCAAAACTTGGATGAAGCAGCACGTGAAACCATTTCTCCCTGTGCCTTAAAGGTCTCTGTCTCACAAGAAATAGGTATCAGGCTGATCAGACGCAGCAAAGGTGTTACCCTCACACAGGGAGCATGGGGGTTGCCGAAACGCGGAGGTAGTGTTGTGTACCAACGGCATTTATTCGTTTTGTTCTCTTGCGCAGCTAGATACAACTGCTTTGGGGTACTATGGCCAGTTTTTCTGTTGCAAAATGGACACATGTAATTAAACTGTAGCAACATGAACAAAACGTGGAGGGAGAAGAAATGGCTGGAGGAGGGAAGAATGCAGGGCAGACGCCAGGAGGTCAGTGCGGGTGCAGTTTGAATGCTAGCAGTGGTGGGTAGTTCTACCGAAAGGGATAGTTTGGGTTTAGGAATTTGGGCTTGCACATAGTACGTTGGCAATACCTAAAACCTGTTCTGCTCTCATTTCCAGAGTAAGAGCTCCATTTTTTCCAGTGAGATTGTAGTTAAAAGTTCTCAGGATTTAGTTCATCTCTTTAATTGCTGCTGTCTCAATTAAATTGCATCTGTGATAACAACAGCCCTCCTGGAGACCCAACAGGAACTTGAACACATTGTGAGTAAATTAAATAATTGTGTAAATTATAAAGTTTACATCTACTGGTTATTGCATAAAAAACTATATATAGAGCACATACTTTTTGTAACCTTCCTGCTTTAGGAAATCTTAGAAAAGAGGTGTTTAGCCTGCCAAAAATCTACAAGGATCACTGATAATTTGTTGATCAGCATTAGGTTCATTAAATCTATGCACTTCATTATCTGATTAATTCAGAGGCAGGTTTGTAATCAGTGATGAAATGTTTAAGATTCTTCTGCTCTGGCCTCCACAACCTCCTGCAGCTCATTAGAAAAGCTAATCAGATTGAATTTTCCACCGTGCTGTTTATTGTAGCCTTAATGGAGGACAATCACTTTAAAATTACACACTTGGCAGGTAATTTCTAAAAGCCATAAGCCACAGAAGCTCTGTTCTCCCTGGGCTCTTTGTCTTTCTTTACTGGGGTAAGGTAAGTAATGGTGATTCCTGTCAGAATTTGGAGGGCCATTTTGTAATATAGAATGCAATGTAAATGCTGCTGAAAAAATATTTTTGTCTTTACCATGTTTCTTGTCACCTGGAAGCCCTCTCAGAGATCATCAGTAATGTGTGATGAGTTTGTTTTAAAACTCAGATGGGTTTCCTACTTTGTGATTTGATCATTCAAAGCATTAAGAACTTTCTTCATGTGCTTTCATCTTGGGATGAACAGCATTAGTAAAAAAACTAGGACAGCTTTTTGGTCCTCCTGTTTCACAGATCAGTTATAAACCCTGTTGTGCTGGAGCTTTCTGAACTAAGTTACTAGTATGATCTGAAGGAAAATTATGACAACATTTAGTAATGAAGAACCAGAAATGAAAGTGACTTAAAGACAGACTCTTCTTAAATTTTTAATAATGAATTTCTGTGGATTGTGAGATGAAGTGACAGCAGAAGTTGATAGTCATCTCTTGCACTAGCAATACTCCTGCTACTTCTGTGTTTTTCTGAACGATAGCTGAATTGGGGAATGTAGCAGGGACAGTCAACAACTGAGTGAGAAACACTGTTATTCCACCTATTTTTGGAAAAGATCCGTTCAGTAAAGTGAGCATGAAGAACCACAGATGGGGAGCCAGATCTAAGGTGGCAGAACAATTCCTCTGGCCCACTCTACTGCTTTCTCCATCGTATGGACAATAGTCCACTTGTGGTTCAACCCTCATATCTGTTAATCTCTTCTCTTAATACATGAAAGGATGGGCTGTCCTGTGACTGGACAGGTGGCCATGGAAACATGGGCTGAATGCATTTGACTCCTAGCATGTAACTGGAAGTGAATGCATTATATAATGGAAGATTCCAGCATTCTGGCTGGGGGTGTACTTTTGGTCATATGGTGGGGGAATAAATGACATAAGGAATGATTTTCTTTAGTGGTTTATCGTAAGAAGATCCCAATCTAAACCTTCCCTGCCAAACCATGTTCATCACATCTTTACCTATGGGCATATAGGGGTTGAAAGCATATTCAGAGACCGCCATGAAGAAGTTGCATACCTAATACAGATGAATCTTTTTGTCAACCAGCATGCTGTAAGTGTGCCAGCTTCAAGGGCTGGATCCTACTTTTGGGCTCTGCTGCCTTGTCACAGGCCTGACTCTATGAATAAGCAGCAAGTTGCCTAGTTCCAGCCCCGCTTCCTCCTCCTACCTGGATGTGACAGCTTGAATAACAAGCGCCAGTTGCGCTTGGGTCACAAGAATGAAATGTGCTGTGCAGGAAAGGAGGTCAGGAGTAAAAGTCATGGCAAGGTATATCCCCGTCAAATGGGTGACACTCCTGCTTTTCATTGGTTAGAATAATATTAGGGTTTTTGAAATACTGAAATCTAGTAAAACTAGACTTGGCTTAACGTTATGTTATTCCATAGAGTCTGCTCTGTCAAATGTGTACAGAGGTAAGTCAGCTAAGAATAGAGGAGCGTTGCAAGCCTTGCTTGGGAAGGGCACCTATCAGTGCATCTCCAGCCTGTGTCAGCTTTGCTCTAAAAGAGTATTTCTTGCAGTGAGGCACGAACAAGTGCTCTGGCTCCATTTTATGTGGTTACCTTGTGGACCACCCTGTGGACTGCTCTTTGTGTGTCTGGCAGAGCAACTCATCCACCAGTGATTTTGCATATCTGTGTGCTCAAAGGGATGAATTTCCCCCATGCCTGAGCCCATGCTCAGAAGCTCACAGCCAGTACAGTAGGGGAATCTAGTTTTGAGGGCACAGGTATGGGCAAAGGCTCATCATAGGAGTCTGGACAACTTTCTCTGATTTTGTGCAGGAAGTGTAGTTCCTGAGAGAGGATGCCTTTCTTCGAAGTTGATTTATTAAAAACTACATTCAGCATTCTGGTTCATTCTATTGCCTCTCAGTAGTTCTTCAAGTTAAAACCCAGGTGTGAATGAAATACACCTTTAATATAAAATTGAGGGTTTATGGGCCTATTTAAATGTGGAAATTAGACCCGAAAATAATAATCAGTCATCTAATGCCACCTCCCTGTGAACATGCAGTTGCTTTTGTAGTATTTTGAATCATTTTGACTAGTCTGTCTTTGTGCATCTTGAGGAAATTTCAGGTGTTTTAATTAAAAGCAAGACCTCCTGGGGTGTAAGACCTGACAGATATCCTTTCAACACCCTTGAAGTCCATTACCAAGTGATATCATCTTTGTCCTTCATCTGCCTAATCTTTCAGTGAATTTGCAGGTCACATGTGGGTGGTGATATCCAAGACAACTGTACTTAGTGATATTTATGATGCCGCAGAAAAGCCCAGTGTTACATCTATTACTATATTACTTTCTGTTTCAGCCTGGCTCAGCCCTGCTCTGTGTGATCTCCATCTAATGAGCCAGGATGTGCCCTCCACAATGGCAGGCAGCCCAGTTCATAGCTAATACTGAGCAGAATGGAGCGCAGCTAACTTTCCTACTAGTTGCTGCAAGCTGGTGTCTAATCTGATTTGTGATTGATGATCCATAAGGTTATGGCTGATCCAGGCTTTCAGCAACTTTACCATGCCCTCCCTCCTTCCCAGTGGGTGCTGCTAAGCACGTCAGCTCCTACCATCCCCATGGCTTCCCCACAAATGACATGGAAGCCACCTCCAAGCTGTCCCTGATACTGCCCCCGCTTTTCTTCACCCCTGACTTTACCAAGCCCATTTTCAGGACCCTTGCTAGCTCTAGACTGCTATACTATTCTCATATCTGTTGTTTCCCAAAGTTCCAGCTATACAACTAGAGAAACAGCCTTTTGATAGTTCCCTCAGCCCTTTCTATGCTGCTTGAGCTCATACTATCTTTAGTAAAGTTTATTGTGCTAAAAGATGGTGTCTCTACACCTTTTTTTTTTTTTTTTTTTCAGTTAGGGCAGTGAGATTTAAACTTTTTTTCAGCTACAATGAAATATACTTTATTGTAGCTGGAGATAGTGTCAAAGTATTTTAAGGACTGGAAACAAACTCTCTAGAGTATATTTGCTGTAAAAAGAGCTTCACTTTTGCTTTTAAGTGCCTGGAGTCTTGTGATCCGGTCCCTTCCGTTATGTTCAAGTTTAGAGATTTCTTTGTAACATTGCAGGCACTAAAAAAACCCAAATGAATCTTTCAAGTACGGTAGCATTTCTGTAATGAAGTATTCCTAAATAGACTTGCCTGAGGAATGAACACTAGAAAGTCAAGTTTGGTTCAAAATTGAGGCTTGCTTTTAAACAAGCTTTTCCAAACTGGAGGCAGATACAAAGATGTGCATAAACTAAAAGAGAAAGAAAAATCACTTCGTATAGAATAGAGATCTGGTTACTGTTCAGATGATGGAGGCTGTGAGAAATAGAAAAAGCAGTGTAACAGGCGGATGAAGAGCAAGTGTGCTGGTTAGAGCTCTTGGCAGAACAGCCGGAGGACAGGCCTGGTGCCCGGCCAGTGCCCGTGTCCTGGGCTCTGCTGCCACCTAATGGTGTCGGCGACAGTTCCCGACACGCACGTGCCATCGTTTGCTTTCTGCCTGGGCAGCACCACTTCAATAGCAACTGTTTCACTTTTTTCCTTTTC
>NW_009634753.1:6249-8310 GCF_000690535.1 Cariama cristata | reverse complement strand
TTTCCCCCCCCCCCCCCCCCTCATTAAAGAGGTCTAGAAAATGACTGACTTGTTACAAAGAAATACTGTTTCTTCTAATCGCAGAGCAAAGCGTCTGCGTTAGAGCAGGGGGTTACGGACTACTGCCAAGACATCTGCCAGTAAGTACGAAAAGCAGCCTTATGCCAGTGGTAAGCTTAAGTCTTCTGTCCTCTGTACCTCCCTGTAAAACGAGCTATGGCTCACGAATTGAAAAGATTAAAAAAACATATTCTCAATTACTGATGGGTCTTTAGGTACTTGTATAAGCAGGACAAAAGTCAGAACAGTTCCTAGGACAGCGTTAATGTATACAATGTAATTGGCCCACAACTGTTCTAGCATCTGGGATGTACAGATTGGTTTCTCCACAGAAGTCAGTAGAACCCACACTACACCTGTCACCTTACATCTGCAAAATCCCCATCTTGTCAAAGGGATTCATTTATGAGTTAACTGTGGAACTAAATACAATGCAAGGGCAAAATAATAAGGGTTTACAAGTTTATCCTTCACTAAAGGGTGGTTTTAAAAGCAAATGCTGAAAAAAATACAAGAAATAGCTTGTTTTAAGCAAGCCTTTATTACAAGAAAGCAATCTCCAACATCCATGTATTCAAAAACTAAACAAATCTGCATCTTAGGACAAACAATGGGATAGGTACAGAAACCAACAATGCTTTAAAAACCAGTAAACCTTCCACTGGTCTAAACAAATAATCATCTTAAAGAATGTTATTTAAATTTTGATATTTTAATATTCACTTATTTAAAAATATTCCACATATAATTTAGCTGTGAACCACCCTTTACAGCATTTATAGTCAGAGCCAATCACACTAGAAATAAGGCAAGTTTTATATATGAAAAAATTTAAAGTTAACAAGTAAAACAGTGTAACATTTCAAGCAAACAAATCTCTAAAAGGAAAATTATTTAAGCAGTTACAGGAAACAAAACCATTTTTATTATCCAGTGCACAAAAGGTGATTCTGATTCTGGATGTAACTTGGATTCTGGATGTAACTTCTGCATACGGGTGGAGCTGCTGCAAAATTGGATCCTCAGTGCTAGCTGAGCAGAATCCTTTCTTTGAAAATCTGTGCTAAAGGAAACTTTTTCTTGAGTATATGTGGTCCTTATAGTGTGCAAAGTTATTTAATTCATGTCTTAGCAGAAGAATGTTTTTGGCAGTCACTCCTCTGTGCAGTATCAATTAAGACATACATATTTATGGTACAAATGTCTGTATCTAGATTGAGAGATAGAAAAGAATTGGTACATTAATCCTACACTTTACAAGTCAATGAAAAAATTACTTAATTCAATTGGAACAGGAAATAGTGCACTTCTTTGGTTTTCTAAATACACATATACGCTGTACACACATCTAATGGGGGAAGAGACATTTGTGTGTTAACAATTAAAGTCAAAGTTTAGCTTTGGGGTTTTTTTAATAATACAAATTTCCTAAGTTTTGTCCAGATAAAATGAAATTTGGTGAGAACAACTATGTGATGTTTTCTTCTCTTTGCTGAAGAAAAGAGTGTCTTCCATAATATTAAACTCTCAGATAAACCACCAGGGCACTTCTAGTGTTGGAGATACAACTTCTCCCTCTCTTTGTCTACTGATATACACGGCAGTTGTATTCCTTTGGAAGATCCTCCAGCATTGACTGTCCCTGATTGTCAGCCTATAAGCAAAACATCCACTGATGGGCCAGGCTCCACTTGAACATCATGTGGAGAATGAGGTAGTTGTGTGGATGTAGTTACAAATCTCATTGTTGCTGAATTTTGCTTCTGCTTCTCTTGGTTAACGTGCCATTTCATGTCCTTAGGGCACACTTTCACTTTTGCCTCATGTTGGGTGTAAGCTTTGGAAAGTAGACTGGTAAACCTCTGCCTTTGCCATGTGACAGTCTCTTTCATTAAGGTACACAGCATGCAAGTAATTGCTGCTTGGCATCCAAGTGAGCTCTGTTGAAATAGGAAGGATGCTCCTAAGTTTCAAACATTTTGGAGCTATTTGGAAGCCTTT
>NW_009634753.1:0-6235 GCF_000690535.1 Cariama cristata | reverse complement strand
GCCTCTTAACTGAATTTCCTTTTTCTGTTACAGTTTGAACTAGAATTCAGTAGGTCTGATTTTTTTTTCTTTTTTTTTTTTTTAAATTCAAGTCTTCAATCACTGCTTGAGTCTCTGAGCTGAGTCTCACAATCTGGCTATATAAGCTACGTTTGGTATCTACACAGCTAGCACAAGTGGAGGCTCCTGGCCAATAATAATATGTCTTGCAAATTGTTTCATTAGAGTGAGATTTCTTGGATAAGGTACTGCTGCATGATTAAGAGGAATCTCTGTGTCTTCTAGTCTATCAGCCAACACAATGACACAGATTCCTTTGTCAAGACCATCCCTTTTTCCTCCATCGCTAATGCTTCTGCAGCAAAATCTCACTTTGTGATCTGCATTCTGCAAAAGCTCGCTTGGCTCTCGAGGCTCAGTTGTCATCATGTCATCCTTTGAAACCTCTATCACATTAGAGGGGACCTGTCCTCCTCTGCCATCAGTCAGCTCTCCCTCAAAGGAACCATGCTCATCCATGTCTCAAAAGATATAAACCATGTTCTCCAGTAGTTAGAGGAAACTACTTCAGGATGCTTATTAGGACCACCAAAAGGGTCATAGCTATGTCAAGCTAAGAATACATTTTTCAGGTTGTTGTCTTGGAGACTGTATGATTAAGGAACATTTGTCCATTACTGATTCCTGTGTCTTGTTTAGTATCCTCATCTGAAAAGTCAGGACCTGATTGCCTTGAAAGTGGTCTTGTGCAGTTGCCTTACTCTTTCATCCAGTTGCTTGATAGTGGAAGCAGTTTAGCATTCTTCTGCTTGAGCCGCTTGGCCTTCTGCCACACCGTCAGAGAGCTTCCCTTCCTCAGAAGGTAGTTCTTGTTTTGAAGGGCACTGCATAGTCTCTCCAGGCCCTTTAGGGCACTCTGGGGGCGGTTGTCCCTACTGCCAGGCAGACAGTCCTCTTGCTGCCCTCCTGCCTGCATGCTGCTCTCTCCCACAGACCCACCGCTGCTGTTGCTTCTGGCAGGGAGTCCAAGCTATGCAGCACCACGTCTTCGCCCACAGTCGGTGGCAGAAACTCCGTGCTGTTCCCTTCCTCCTGGAGGTGAGCGTCTTTTAAACCCTTGCAGGTTTTCTGCTGCTCTGTGCTTTTGCTTTTGGTGAGGAAAGGCAGTATTTTCTGTAGCACTGACTGGGAAGACTGAGGCTCAATCTGGCTGCTGGCCAGATCTTTAAATTTTTTTTTTCCTTCTCTTTCCTTTGCTCATTAAATCATCTTTATCTTGACCCAAGAGCTTTCTCACTCTCGCTCTTCCTTTTCTCTCCTCTGATGCGCTTGGGAGGGAGGGAGCAGCCATGCAGATGCTTAGCTGCTGGCCAGGGTCAACCCTCAGCAATGGCGTTTCCAGGCCCTATGCCCACCAGGGACAGAACTGGCACAGAGGGGGAGCAGAGGTGGGATGAAATGGTTCGTTAACAAGCCCGGGTAGTGCGTGGGTATGGGAGTCTTTGTGCTCCTGGACGTTAAGTTTAGCCCAGTACCTTCAATCCAGGTAACTGTACTACTGATTAGTATTTGTTACTGTGGTGTTATTTAGAGATAAACAATTTATCTGTAAATTTATCTGTAAAGCTGTTGGTCTGGTATTTGTTACTGTATCCTGAACTGTAACTCAGCAAGAACACCTAAAACCCTTACATCAGGACAGCCCTCCCATCCTCCCCAAACTAGGGCAGGGGAGGTCTGAGCTGAGGTCTTGCCCGCTGAGCAATTCTCTGTATTTTTCCTAGCCCGTGCCTGTTCATGCAGTGCTGACCAAGGCCTGGGTGTGAGCTCGCCCTTTCTTTCATGCTGCTGTGTTTCATTACAAGGCCACTAGAATCAGTAATACACATGACTTTTCTATGTAAGCAAATTCCTACATAGTCCGTTAGGTGTTATGTGATCACAGATGGAAGGGAAAGCAATTCACAGAGTTAAGAATGAAAGAAAACAGTTGTGAGCTGGTGTATCCATAGTACTAAAAGGCTTGAGAATCTCCTAGGGCTTGTGCAGTGTTAACTTGACCTGGAGTCTGTTATATGTTTACTGTTAGTACAAAGGAAATCGATAGAAGTCTCCCCCTTTTTTTTTTTTTTTTTTTTTTTTTTTTCCCTTGGAGGCAAAGAGGACTTAATGTGTTTAGGTTTTCATAAGCAGCTAAGAAATATTGCATTCAAGAAAAAAGAGGTCTGTATAGGACAGAATCACTTTAATAAACTACGTGACATACAAAATGCAGGAGGAAGAAAATGAGTTTATAATTCTATAGTGGATACTTACCTGATAGAACAAATGTCAGATAACAACCATCATACATAATTAATTGCTTTAAAATGCTTGCCATTAAAGATCTAAAAAACTGAATGAACAACAAAACCTATATAAAAACTTTAATTTGTTGGCAATTTTACAGGAATATAGGATGGAGGATTATCAACAAAAAATAAATTAAGCATGTCTCCATTTTTTAAAATCCATTTTAGCTTTAACAATTCTAATGGAGAGGCATATAATGATATAATGCATTAATTATTTTTATAGTTTTCTTATCTTAGTTGCTCCTGGAGATGAACTTTGCCCTTGTAGATTACAGTAGATCCCTTGAATGTGTTTTGAATTAATTAGAATCTGTCTGAAATCTGAATTCTGTCTATTTTCTGCAAACCAGCATATCCAAGAAATCCTGAATGTAAGGAGTGTTGGGCTGGATGAGAACAGAGATCCATCTAGCCCACTACTCTCTCGCGGTCCATGGTAGTAGAGGATGCTCGATTTAGGGACCAGCATGCAAGCCCACAGTCTGTTCATCTCATATTCCCAAGAATCCATAATTATGACTAGGCATCAATTAGAAATGTTAGATGATGATTCCATGCCTGTTCTCTCTCTCTTTTTTTTTTTGTCTGTTTGTAGACCTGTTACCCAGTTTTACTAGTTTCTTTTTGAACCTGCTGACTATTGCCTTTACTACAGCCTATGGTAGGAAGTTCCAGACATTAATTGCCTGCTGTGAAAAAAGGTACTGTCTTTTGGCCATTAGTAATGCCCGATTAGTCTCACTGTGTGCACCTTCGTTCTAGTATTCTAAGATCTGATAATGAACAACTTCGTATTCACCTTAGCCACTGCCTTTATGATTTCATATGCCTTGATCATATCTTTTCTCAGCCTTCTCCTCTGCAGGTGGAAGAGCCCCAGCCATTTTACTCTCTCTTAATACAGCACTATTCCACCCTCTTGATCATTGTGTCTGCCCTTCTCTTTACCTTCCCCAATTCTGTTGTATTCTTCTTGAGGTGTATAGAACTGTCCCTTTTGTAAGCAAGATGTGGGCGTACCAAGGTTTCATACAGCAACAAAATTATTCTTACTCTTTCCTCCTCCTTTTCAGTTTTCATGAGTCTTTTTGTTTTCTTGCAGATGGCCATTTCATAACAGTAAAGAAGCAAGGAGAATTTTTTCTGAAGTTTTCAAGGGTTGGGCTGTATTGTGGCTCACCTGTTCAGAAAGTTTGTTTACACAATTTCTTTTTTGAAGTTGAGCAGTTATGTTCCTTAAAGTGGAAATGTGATAGAAAGTTATCTTTGGGAGTGGGCAGGCATAAATGTAGCATCCAGTCCCTTGAAGATATTGCAGGATAAGCACTAAGACCTGTATTCTGGGCACTCTTAATTGTCAAGTAAAATAACGGATAGAACCCGGAAACCACACCAAAAGACAGGATAAAAAATGCAGAACGATCTGCAAAACTCAGTATAACTAATGGCCTGAGTCTTGTTGCTAACAGGAAAGTAAGAGGTATAATTGACGAAATTCTGTCTGAAAGGAAGTTCCTGCTGCTTCAAGACTGTACCACAGCACGCCATGACGGCTGGTAACTGGCATCCAGGCAAGATCCAGCAATATGAGTACGGTTGCACGGCCCTTGTTCATAAACAAGATATGCATCAGTGTTAGCACCATAGGATCTGCTCTGGATCCAGTCTGAAACTAGATAGTGAAAGGATCCAGGATACTGGTGGTAAGTATGTGAAATGCACCTAGTTCTGCGTAAACTTCTCAAACACCCTGCTGTAATAAAGGATTTCAACATTAAGTGGCAATTTGTGAGGACAGCTACACTCAACAATGATTTCTTAAGAACTGGCTGGGCTATTGTTAGTTGTACTGTGGGTGGTATTTTTTTCTTATCAAAGGAAATGTGGATTATTTTATAATTATCCCAGAAACTTCTGACACGCTCTTACAAGCTATAAATTCATGGGTTAAAACTAGAGAGTAAATTTAGAATTCCCTGTGGTGCTTTCTAGTACTGTCTCTTGTGTGTGGTGACTATGTCTCAGTGCAGGTATAGGCAAGGGCCTGAATAAATGTATTTTGGGGGAAAAAATGTTTAGAGAATACTTGGAGACATATGGTGGTCTTGGAAAAGTATGCAGTCAAATAAAGATGAGATGAAGATATGAATAGTCTTTTGGCAAATAAAGAAATCAAGATAATATCTGAAGTAGCTTGTTTTTCATGTTTGTAGACATCTAGAAAATAAGTTGTAAGAACTATTCTTCCAAGTTACCATGGTATCAGATTTAGGTATTTCTACATTTCAGAATCGTATAATCTGAACTAGCCCTCTTATTAGATGTCAGACGCCTTAAATCTTCACTACCAGCATCCCGTTTCAGCAGCACATCAAGAATTCTCAGTCTCTGCAGCTTCTCTTTTCACGTACCATGTACCTGCCTGGCATGTGTGTAACTTCTGCAGCCAGTCAGCACATATGCTTGCTTTGCAGCTCTCCGCTACTTCACCAGGGTGGTCTGCCTCTTTCATTTTCAGTTTCCTCTGACTCCGTTTTCCCTGAATAAAATGGATGCAATAATCGTTACTTATTTGAAGATCATGATAACTTTTTTCTATTAGATATGTTCGATATTATAATTATTTACAAACTATTTAATGATACCCATATGAAGCAGATAAGTATTGTTGGTTCCTGTAGGTGCTGTATAGCTTACTTCATTAACAAATGTTAATTGAGTTTTGGAGCAATAAGCACTGTATTAATGCAAAATATTGATTATCAAATATTCAGCGAATAATTTTAAGATAGCATACTAGAATCCCGTGCTTCATAATTAACAACTTTTGTTGCATTTTTAAGAGTTATTGATAGCATCTTGTAATAACCACAACATCTCCTTTTCCCGGTTCTCTGAGTCTGTAAAGCTTAGTTTAGAGCTTAGAACTTTTTCAGGTGACTTGTTCCATAGAACAAGTGTTAGATCAAGTGAGGACATTAACTGACATGAGGAAGGGGGAAAGGTGAGATAAGGCCGTGCATCAGCAAAGCAGATCTTGGAGTAATTTCTGAGTATACTGGGTCAACAGACAATGTTTTAGGGAGCAAGTCACGTGCCTGGGCATCCATATCTGGTGGCACTTTAGATGTCATATAGTAACTTATGTTGCATGCCGTATCTGCTACCCCTGTGTCTTGGACACCCTAAGGCACCTGAAATGACACCATCGGCCTATGGTTAGGCACCTGAACTGCTCCTACAGTGGTTGCTAGAGGCCAGCTGGGGATCAAAGCTGGAGAGCAGTTACAATTAGAGCTCCATTAAAGACCTAAAAAGCACATGGCAAATTACAGTCTTGACTTTCACTGACAGTGACATTATCTTCCACAGCTTGCTTTTCTGTAGGAGATCGTGGCAGAGCACAGCAGGCTGGAAGCTCTGGGGCGAGGCTGGGTGGAACTGCTGATGGTACAGTAGGGTCAGCAATGCACTTCTGAGAGGTGGGTTTCACCAGAGACCAGCAGGTCTGGGGATGGTTTCTGTGGGTCAGGTACCTCTTCTGGAAACTCCCTCCCCTCCTTTTCAGGGTATTTTAAGAAACTGAGAATTAAAGGTTGTGAAGGGCTCTGAATGTAACGTGGGCTTATTTGATAAAACCTGTAACTACAGGTTCTTGTCTCTTTCCTCACAAGGAAGATTATAGCGAATTTGGGGTGATGCACAGTAAATAAGCCCCACCAGCTTTTTAAAGCATTGATCGATGATTAAAAAAATACACTCGGACAAGAGACATCACCGAGGACTGGAGGAAGGCAGGCAACCAGCCTTCGGAGAGAAGATGCTCCGGGAGCCCTCAGCCCCCAGGGCAGCGTGCCCGCTCCCCGGGCCGCAGGTAGGGC
>NW_009634752.1:0-28586 GCF_000690535.1 Cariama cristata | reverse complement strand
GGAGTTTCCATCCGTGTGTGTACACACGAGGCTAGAGGGTGAGGGTGGATGTACTTCTTTCTTCCCCTTATATTCTGTGTTTTCTCTACCCCTGCTTTCTTTAAATGTACATAAATCAAGAGCAGCCCTCTTGCAACCTCTGGAGTAACAGCAGCATAAGTAAACTGAGAGTCAGACCTCTTCTGCTCACTGTCCTCTTGCCCCTTGTGCCCAAGTGCAGTTTCACGCACCAGGAATGTTTTACAGCGTGGGCAAACGCAAGCTGCTCTCCCTGCATCCAGGCCCTCTACTTGCACGAGCCTCTTGCATCTCCTGTGGACCTATTAGTTATGAACGTAAATACTCTTTTCTTCATTGTGCCATGCATTTATTCATGTTTTTGCCCTAGAAGCCTCAGTCAGGGACTGCCTCCCCATTGTTGAAGTCACTAGGGTATACATTTAGGGACAGATCTAGAATAAGAAAATGTCTCTTGCCCCAAAACATTTACAATCCATCTGTGTGTGTGTGTTTATAAAATAGCAGAGGTGTATATACGTTTATATATATATAAATCTTGAGAGCAAGAGGCTCTGGGTTGCTTAAGAAGATGGAGTAAATCAGCAGTGATCTTAACAGACTCACTGCATAAATCATTCTCAAATCTACTTTCTTTTTAGCACTACTTGTGAGAGCATACACTTTCTCTTGTTGTGGGCATGATGAAATAAGATGCATTCCAGGAGATTTGGATCAGTCTAAAGGGAATGTTACCTACCCCTCCACCTACCCATTCCACCCCTACCAATAGCTGAAACGTGGAGGTAGATGTGAGGAGTGACCTCAAACCATCTCCACTACACAGTAACAATCTCTAAGAGTTACTCACTGTCATGTCCTGATGAAGTATTTTTTCAGGTGGCTGTTTTAGTGGCTTGAGTCTAATCACTGGAGTCCCATGTTGTAATGTATTCTCTGTTGGAGCACTTTGGATTCAGATCTTTCCCTGCTTTGTTTCCTGTTGTTGAAGTTGTTATTTTTTTTAAACACAGCTACTCTAAAGTCATTGCTAATGTCCTGAATAAGCAATATCCCACTTTCCTCAAAGGTACAGTTGCCAATAGAAGTTGACTTTGATGTTCTTGGCACAGCTTTGCTGTCAGCCCCTGATGTGTAGATCTTAGCATCTCTGGTCAGGAAAAGGAGCTCCTGGTGGTGGTTGTTGCTTAAGCACAGGTGTTGTGCAAACTTAGAGGAAGAGGATGTTGGACCTCTTGGGCCCAGCTCAGAGCTTTGAAGTCATTTCAGGCTGGCGGCCAGCTGTAAGCTCGCTCACGAATCAGTGGGTTCATCAGAAGTCTATTTCTAGCAGGCAGCTGTGTCATTCAGCAACCACAATGGACACTTGTCTTGTGGACAGAGCCCCCAGTCACTTTCGGCATCCCTCCTTTCTTGGGGGGGTAAGGGATCTGTGGCACTCCGTGGGATCCTGTAGTGTAACACCCTCTGTGTCTGTGGTGCGGAATTCTGATAGGGAGCTTCTTCCTGAAGCGAGCTCTGAACACTTTGCTTGAGTTGTGCCTCTGCTGAGCCTCAGTCTGAGCAAAATGTTCCTACTTCTGTCAGAAGCATGGAGACAATTAAAATAGCTCCTGCTGCTAGTGATGATTTCATAAGAGATAAAAATAAATAGGGAAAAAAACCAAGACACAGGAAAGGCACTTTATGATGACGAAGCATCCTAACACAGAGACCCTGAAGTCAGGGGTGTTTATGTATGTGTGTTGAGGCAATTTTAGAAAGAGATTTGGCTCTGCATGGAAGTCATTGGCTCAGTGTAACTCTGGATTTGGCCTTGTGTACACATGGAGAATTCCCTTACAATTTCTTTGAACACAGATAATATCTAATCTCTTGCCACAACACCAACAGTTGGCCACTGTGACCAGAAACACCGTTGAATCCAAACAACAGTGAGGAAAGTAATGATACCAACTTTATAGAGTTGGATTTTCCTGCGTGCTCAGCTGACCTTTTGGTACCCAAGAAAAAGACAGATTTTCTGTAGGGCTCAGCACCTGGGGCTGCATCTGTGCTCCTCAGCTCAGTGGCTACGCAGGCATTGAGCTGTGACTGCTGCAATCCTGGGGGTATGTGGAGCACATCCTTTCAGCTGGACCAAGGTCAGTAGTTAGTTAAAAGCAAAATAGCACTGTGGCAAGCTCATTGCTGGGAGGGGAACCCAGCAGCCAGCAAGAAGCCAGGTGTTTTATTGCAAACTAAAACTTCAGGGCAATTTTGCCATCCAAGCACACTGACCCTGCTTAGCCATGAGGAGATTTTGTGCCCTGTAATCCCACATTGATCTGGATTACTTTTTTATTTAAAGAAACTGACCTTCAGCAGTCACACCAGGTCTCTCTGGCCCAGCAAGCGAGTCCTGAGCGTAAGGAAAAAAACAAAAGTTCTAACGCAAAAAAATGGCAGTGACCAATATTGGGCCTCAATTCAAAGGCCAAAGAAGACAGGAGAGCATTATCTTACATAGAACTTAACATTTTATTAGTAGATTAAGTAGTTTAACAAGTGTCATTCATTCTGTTTCTCAGTTAATAAATTAAGGGTTACCAAATAACCAGCACATTTGCTAAGAAATAAGGCATCATTAAAATTCTGGCTTCTCATTACTAGCAGCCAGCCTCACTTCTTTTGTTTTTAAAGAAAGAATACACAGCTCCGTAATGCAAGTATTAACCAAAGACACAGGAAACCTATGTTTACATTTCTGATGGGACACAGACTTCATGTGTGTCTTTGGGTAAGTTCCCCAGCTTCTCTGTGTTTCAAATGTACTCCAGAACTTCTCCACCTCCCAAAGGTATCATGGTGTTGAAGCAGGTGGTGCTTAGATGCTTTATTAATGAGGCCATGATAGTCATACTACATGCAGAAGTAAATAAAAGCTAAGAATATCAAAGGCACAGTAGGTGCTTAGGCACTGTTTGTCCTGATGCGCAGTGCATGTCATGCAAGTCACCCAAGGTCCCCTCCCTCTGTAAATACCACTCTCATGCATTTTCCTAAACATTCTCCCACGCCCTTGCTAATTTTATCCTCTGTACTCCACTGAAAAGGTCTCTTAGGCACCCTCAGATATGTCATGTGACTGTGAAAACTCAGGCAATGCTCACTTAACTATCTTCATCTTTACAACAGAAACAAGTCCTAAAAGACCCACTGTTAAACTTCCAGTTTAGGCTTCTTCCTAAAAATAGTGCTTGGAGTGCATGTGGGCTAGAGACATGATTTCATACCTGCTATTCCTAGAACTTCTTTCCTGACCATGAACACTGCCCGGTTATAACCCTTCCTAAATGCACTTCCTTGAAGAGGCTTCTAAAAGATAAATGATGGGTGTGATGTTGAAAGCTTGAGGTTGCTTTGTCAACAAGGAAGAGGCTCTTTGTCCCCATGTGTGAGTGCAATAACCATTGAGCAAAACACAGCATTATTGATGCAGGTATTCCAAGACACCCTGCATTCCTACCACCCCAATTTTACATTTGCCTCCTCATACTGCCAGTGTTTCTTACTATTCTTTTCTTACCAAAGCTGTAACATAGTAGCCCCATGCCTGTAAGTTTGGGAAACAGATGTTCACATCCATGCTGCCATTTTAGAAAAAAATACACTTAGGGATATAGTCCTCATGATGAATGAGAATAATTCTTGCATTTTATGCCTCTGGGAGTTAAAAGCCCAATGAAATACTTCGTACTAACAGCAAAGATAGGCTGCTTGGGCTGTATTGGGGGGCAGTACCTCTAAGGGGCACAAGGGCTGTGGAGATGTGATAGTTCTGAACAAAAAGAGGGTGCTCTGCTCTCTTCCTTGACCTTCTGCCATACTGTACTGTTGGGGGGTGTCTACCCAATCCTGATTGCATCTGTGTTCAGCATAGACGTTTCAGCATTAGATCAGGTCACAATAGTGCCATAGTGCCTGGTTTACTTCAGATAAAATGTGAAAAAAGTGGTGATGTTACTGGTTACTAAAAAACCAAAAAAAATCTCTTGACTTTTTTTTTGGATAGAAGTAAACATCCTTGCCTCCTGTTACTGGCCAGATTGCCATTACTCATCCGTGGAAAGTGTTTGATACCAAAATCTAAGTGATGGTACCCTTTAAAAAGCATAAAAACCATTATTCCTGCAGCAGCTATTGGAAAGTTACCTTGACGGTACAGAGAGGATGGTGTCTGAATGTGAGATACAGTCCTGATCTACAGACCTTGCCTTTGCCACCTGAGTAACTCAGCCCCTCATATTCATCTGCCTGGTCTCACAATCATACAGTTAGTGTTGCAGTGTTTTCACTTAAAAGCCCTGTTTCCTGGAGTCTCATGATTCCATGTAAACCTCAGCTTTCACTTTGATAACAAAAAATAAGCAAATTCTTCATGACTTCAGAAAAAAGAATAAAAAAAGCTTGCAGGTATGACTGCATGGGTCCCAGAAGAAGGCAATAAAGAACACAATTTTATTTAATTGTTTTGATGTGAGCTTCCTATCACTTTTCAGATGTTTGGATGCATGTATTTAACAGGTCATATATAAGGTAATGGGACAGTATTAGGAACTGAGGCACCAAGATGTTAAAGCTACGTGAAAAAGGAAGATGATTGCAGAGGTGGAAGTGGAATCAAGTTACCTGCATCTTAAATCCAGCTTTCCCACAGCTGCCTTGCTGGAAAAAGGAGCTGTTAACTTCATAGCAGTGAAAGACACTATTTGCAAGACTCGGGCTGGGGATGGTGAGCAAACCAGAACATTAAGATGTTAAAGTTGCAACAAAACCTCAATTCTTTAACAAAATGTCATCTATGTGTGACAGAGGAGCAAAGTTGTTATGAAGCTGGAAGCCTATAAAGTGGTGACTGATAGCTGGGGCAATTTCAGAGAGCAATTCCTCAATACTTGCTGGAAGAGCAGTTTCTCCACTCTTCCTTAGGCCAGGAGCCAGACTGGTCTTTCCCAGAAGTGATGAAAATAAGCAGCTTTAGCTGGAACTTTCCTGACACTTTCCAGCGAAAAGACTCTTCCAATAGAGCCGCACCAAACAAAAGCATGATTGTTCGCAGGCCCATAAAAATACTGCTTGCAGATGTCAAGTGAGCAACTTTTTTAAAAGAGGAAACCACGTTTTGGTAGATGCCAGTCTCTAGTCACCATCAGGCTGCCGTCGTGCTCTGATGATTCATACACGAAGTGTATCAAGAAAGACCTAGAAAGCTGTGCATTATGTGTGATTTCCTTCCTCTTCCTCTCCGAGGGCAGCAGTGCACATGTGGCCCAGCTGACCTTTAGTCTCTGTAGGGATGAGACACTAAAGAGCTGACAGAGGTGTATATTCAGGAAAAGAAAGCATTGAAGTCTTACATTTATTTGGTTTTTCTGGGACTGCTTATATTTCGTGCATTGGTTCTTTCCAAATTAAAGCAGGGGAAACAAAAGATGTCAGAGGTTTGTCTCCTGGCCTTGGCAGAACTCTTTCATACAAGCTGCTTGCCACTTAGAAGAAGCCAGGACATTAGTGGGGCAGAAAATACCACACAGATCATTTTCTTTCTCTAATGCTGACAAATTCTGTCTGCAGCAGGACGCAAATGGCTGTTATGATGCAGAGTGGAGGTGCTGCAGGAGTCTCGCCTCCAAGCCCAGGCCGAACTGCAAATCCCTGTGCAAACACACCCTTGTGCGAACGAGCTGCTTTCTCCACTCTGACCTCAGAGTCTCTACCTTCGTGCATAAACATGGGGAGGTCACCAGTGAACATTAGGGCCCTCTCCCAGGAGCCTGCAGGGATGAGCACGCACATGTGCTTGGGGAGCCAGTTCTGCAGCTGACTTGCCAGTCCCCATCCAGAACTCGACTGCCTCAAATTATAGTTCAAGGCAGTAGCAGTACAAAGGAGCTGCAGAGTCCTGCGACAGCATTAATGTTAGCAGCTCTGGAGTTACTGAAAAGCCGCTGGGATAGGAGTCGATTGCACCCTCTCATGCTCCCCCATCGTCCTTCTTTCCCCACATGTCCTCAGACTGCCTGCGAGACTGGCATTTTTGCCCCTTCAGCTGGTCTATAGGAGAATCCCTTTGCCGTCAGTAGAGCCTCACAATACCTTTTGAAGAAAGCCAGTATTATAACCATTGCAACTACTGAAAAGTTAAGTTTTACTCCAGTAAGTAAAGCTTGTAGGAGTCAGGAATGCACTCCAGGATCTGGTCCCATGGCAGCTGACATCAAGCACAGCAGATGAAAAATAGCAGACATTTGCTAACACGATGATGCTGTATTTTTGGCCACATGTCTCTTGTTTGCAAGCGATTTCTGCAGTTACAGAGCAGGTGGTACCCTGAAGCTTTAGCAACACAGAGTTCACCGTGGTTTTCAGAACTATAAGCCGAGGGGACGTACCTGGAAGACAGCAGCTCACCGAGTTTCCACCGAAGAGGCTCGTTCCCTTTCACACCAGGTGAGCAATAGCGTGGGTCACCAGCAGAGAGCACTGCAGACCCAGAAAGGGTTCTGGTCGGGGGGGCAAGACCAGTTCTCACAAATTGATAGTAACAATTTTTAACTGAATTTTTAATTATTTTTTTTTTAAGGAGATTTCTTCTCCTTCCTTCCCCATGTCTCTTTTTCCGGAAAATGCATACAGCAACAAGTCAAACCAATCCCAGCTTTTCAGGAGAAGTTGAACAGATCACAGCCAAGGTCATATGTGAAAGTAAAAACTCATCAGGATACACACAGGGTCAGAGCTGGGTGTAGGGCTGCCAGCTGCACTCATCTGAAGTGTGAAGGTCAGTATAAAATGCTGAGCCTATCTTTAAAGAGCATGTGGCCTTAAAAATAACATGATCCAGGTACCTTGCTACCTCTTGATTTTGGTACATAAATAATTAGAGATCATGTTCTCAAACATTTCTCTGGAAAGAGAACTAAATTATGCTCCTCTTGCTTTGAGATGAGATTCAGCTCAGATCATTTTGCTCAGGAAATTGAGCTTTTGAGAGCACTGATACTTCGTGTCAAATCACAAGACTAGTGTTTTGAAAGAGCAGAGAAAATCAAGGCAGCAGCAAAACTGCATCTATGATGAATGAAGTAGAATCTCTGGAGCGGTCTTTGGAGACTGACTTTAAAGAACTGTATTTACATTTGATATTTGTTCTGAGATGCATGGTAGCGTGTGCCAAAGGTACTATCTTACCACTTATCAGGGAGGAAAATCAAATTCTGAGGCTGGCCATGGTTTTCCTTTGAATCCCTTTCTGTCCCTCATTTATTTACCTGTAAGTGAGGGATTACATTTTCTGTTCACAGCTTTGTCTCTTGTCTGCTTAACTTAGTTCTTTGGACTAGAGGCACTTGTTTATTAAAGGCTTGGATGCTACTGTATTGCACAAATGAAGATAATTCACACATTTGCAGATTTCCATAAACATTTTGAATGCTATTATCCTTACATTTCTCCATATATGCTACTGACATTTTGATTGAAGTACGATTTGAGATAATTGGTTACTCAAAATACTAATACTGGTTTATTTCTGAATAATAAGCACTTAATAACATCTGCGGTTGAAGCCAAGAACTATTATAGATTCAAGAAAAAAATGAGACTAAAAAAACCCTCAACACCACTTTTCTTATGAATTACTAGACAGAACTGATACTAAAAAGAGGAAACCATTCTCTACACATCACATTGCACAAAACATCCTCACAGCTGATATATAAGGATCTCTGTTGAGGGGAAGCTGGGGTCTGGTGCTGGCTTAGCTTTCTTGGGCAAAGAACTCCACAGGAAAAGGGTAATTTAAGAAGTTCTACATCCACACAGATAGACATATTGAATTCATTTCTTTTGGAGTCTGTTGTGCCAAAAGAGCTCATGATCTGGCCTGCGTACCATTCTGCGGACAGTAGCAGTTTTGTTTAAATCAAGCCCTCCAGGTCTGATTGTGCAGATTGGCTGCAAAGAGACCCTTCCTAGCCAAGTACAAGGCCGTCTGTGCAATGTGTATTCCACTGCAGCAGTGAATATTAAGCCAGGGCAGGTCGTTTTCTGGTATTTAGTGGCTCAAGCCTTTATCACAAGAGGGTTGCATCAAAAGATGCAACACTTGTCTTGGCTGAATGCCATCCTGGCAGCTCTTCACCAAACACAAACCTGTAAGCAGGTCAATCCACTTCCAGCTTGTCTAATGTCTCATGAGCCAGTGGACACAGTAAATAAACCTTGTGAAGCCAAGCGGTCTTTGTCCCTTCCCCTGGAACACCCTAGTAAGCACCCACACAGTTGCCATCTCTCCAGAAACAAATTATCATGCCAATTACAGCACAAGTACCGAGCATTTCCCAGGCTCAGGGAGTAAACCTTGGTGGGCAGTTGGGCACCCCCATGTTCAAGTTACACACAGACACACATGGATGGAGGCACTCATCCCCACATCAGTCCATGTTATAGCACAATCAATGTATCAAACTTCCCTTTCTTTATTGCAAGTCTTTTTTCACTATGAATTTGACTCATTAGTATCTCGTCATTCATTGTTCAGATTCCTGTCATGATGTACTCTGTTTAGCTAGATTTTTATTCATGATGTTGTGTTGGAGTATAGGTTCTCTAGGCAGCAGATCAAATTCACCTATGAGATCAGAGAAATGGCATTAGCAAATTGCAGGCCAGATTTAGTGCTGATTTATACAATAACAGAAAAAATGTGCCACCCACCTAATTCTTGTTTGTTCTTCTGAGTGTGCTAATTGTAGCTGCTTCACTTGATTAATAGAACTGAATGAATCTTTGGAACTGGTGTCAAGAAAATCACTTGGCCCATTAGAAACCTCCCTTTGATGCCAAGTGGCCTACAGCCCTTTTAGGATGTCTTGCTGCTTTGCAGACATGTTGCAGAGGTCTGTAGGCATGAGGCAGTTTCTCAGCTGCCCTCATCCCTGGAGGGATCCTTATTTTAGAAATGCCAGTGGCCTAACAAAAAACAGAACAGCTCTCTGGATTGGGACAGCAGCAAACAGGTATCTCAATCTTGTGACATGCCACATCAGGATCAAAGTTCTTCCCAAACTAAGTCTTCTCACTACTGTTATCTGCAGTGGACCTTGGATTTTTTTATTTTTTTTTTTCTTTCCCCTGATGCAATTAAGGTGAAGCAATATTTCTCTTTTAAATCTTTCTCTGGACGTGTTTCTTCTGCTGTGACCACAAGGAGCTAGTAAATAATTAATAATACCATCAAAACATACCCTAATGGCTCCTGTGCAGGTGAACAGGAAGATGTGAATTTACACTGCTAATAGCGTACACCGATGTGTTTTTTCCATATAATTTCAATTTAATTTTTTGTCCTGGTATTTATTCTGGTACAAGATACTTTTTTGCAATTGATGTTATATCATTTGAAAGCAGATTAAGACGGTCGTCCCAAAGAGGTGCTTGTCTTTTGGAGCAGGAGGTAACAGAGAAGAAAATAGCATCAGTAAAATCTTAGTGGTTTAGTTATACTGGTATAATGAAAAAGGGAACATGTTGCCACAGGTCATTGACCTGATGAGCTTTTTGGTTTGCCACATATATGTAGCACAATGGGATTTCTGTGACCAAACATAATTGAAATAATAATAAAAAGCCATAAAAAGAAGCAGAAAAAACCTGCTTATTCTAATAGAACAGTAAATGACACCATATATATACATTTTTCTTTTATAATTCACCTTTAAAATATGTTTCTAGTCTAGTTGATGAATTAGTATTTAGCCATTTATCTCTTAAACTCTGACATTTATTGACAAAATAAAAAGGAACTCAAAGCTTGTGTTGGATTGCATGACTATTTCTCCAGTTAGCCTTATCTGTAGTGAACTTCTGATCTGAGTAATAAAAATGCAGTCTTAGTGAGTGATGCTTTTAAACTGAATCATATCCATCAGAGCAACTGTTTCTGCTCTTATGCTTTCAAGAGATCAAGGGTGAATTCACGGTATAGACCAGTTGGCATGCCAAAAATGCTGTGTTTTTCTACAGAGTGTACAGAATTTGGAAAGATTATAGATGGGAGAAAGCACAAATAAATGGCAGTTCAGATTTTAAAGGGATAGAAAGTAAGGAAAAGCTTCCTATGTCTGTCTTTCCGAAACACACAGTGACAGCTTTCCTCTCCAGCTTTAAACACTCTTAAACTCCTGTCTTTGATTGTTATTTGTAATATGTCTCAGAAAATGCTAGTTTGCACCTTGCAATGGCAGCATAATTCTGCACAGCATATCATAATTTATAGCAGTATAATACACTTTTGTTCATGGTGATGAATGAGATCTGTAGGTCACACTTGCATGATTAAAGGACTCAGGCCAGGTCTGCTCTTTGCCAGTGCAGTCCTCAGTCAGAGTTTCTTTCCAAAGTAACGGTTCATCCATAACTCTCCCCTTGTACTTTGCAATTTCAGAAATTTCTGAGCACCAGCAATGCAACACTACTTTTTGCCTCAGCTCTCCTGCACTCTAACTTCTTCAGCATTATACAGCTCCTATGTAGCAACTAAATGCATAGCATTGGTGCGTAAATGTCATCCAAGCCTTTGTGACGTTTCTGGGTTAAAAAAAAAAAAAAAGATGTATGCATTTTACCCATGCCAATTCCCTGCGATTTTTGCCAGACTGAAAATCATGCCTACAGCTTTGCCAGTTCAGAGAACAGACTTAAAAATGCGTTTATCTTAGGTACTTTTTTAGAAAGTGGGTTTGAATCCCAACAGTCCTATGGTCGTTCACTTTGAGTAGTCCCAGCCCTGAATTTAAACAGAGCTGTTCTTTCCCAATTCAGTTGGGATTTTGAAAAAAACACAGCTATGAAATATTAGTTACTGCAGGTTTTAAATAATTTATAATGCACAAAAATGCATTCCTTTACAGGAATCTTACTTCATGTGTTATAGCAACAAATCTTTCTTGTTTTTTAAGACTTCAGGTTTCATAACTTCTGGACAGTAGGAATGTTACTCCCTTAGCCAGAGAGCAGATCTCCTTTTCTCTCCTAGAGATCAAATGCGAAACAGGTGCTGCAGCGTAACAACAGTCAGGACTTGTTCTATATCTGCATTTACAGCATAGACAAAGCATCTCTCAGGATGTTATTCATCACTCAGCTGATGCTTTCTTATTTAGGGCACGTACAGGAAGATGTAGACTAACAGACAATTAAGGGTGTTAAGGGAGTGGGGAGCTGAAGTTCAGAAAGATACTGCACTCCCTCATGCCAGGGTTCAAATCAGTTGTGGCAAGTTGGAGCAACATTATCCACGTCAACTTTTGCCCTAGGCCAAGACTCCTTTTTGAATAGGAAAATCTTAAATACAGCAAAGAGGCACTTTTCTCTCCAAATGCAAGGATAAAGTAAGCCATTGGCACTTAAGTCTTCACAGATGGTCATGAATAATGGAGGCTGACATGAGCCCTGAGGACATCGATCTCTTGTGGTTCCCTTTCTTACATGAAGATTCTTGGAGATTTAATAAACCAAGGATCTGCTAACTTTTACTGTCATGGTCTCGCTACAATGCCTTCCTTCTGTACAACACTCCAATGCTTTATATAAGCTTCAGAAAGCATTAAAATAACATCGGTATGTTAGCAAAGACTGTCATAAATGTGTCACTATTTTTCAATACTAAATGAATGAGGAGTTCTAAAGTCCTGCAATGACAGTAAGGCTGTTATTTTCATAGCTGAACAATCTACTTGGATGTTTACATGTGCTTGTAGAGGGAGATGCACACAGGATTTTATTAAGATTTTTAAATTACATAGGCTAGTAGCTTTTGCTGGAAAATGCTGACTTCAGGGATGGCTTCGGGAAGATGTTAGCGCAACTTCTAAACTGATTTTGTATTTGTGCTTAGTGCAGTTTTGCACTCCAAATTACTTTTATCCCCTAGATCTGTGCCTGCTCAGTGTCTTTCAGTTATAATTCATCTTCACTATGAAGACACTCAGCAGCAGTTCAAGGAGACTTCACAGGCTTCACAGGAGAATGCAGAGCTATATTGAATTAAATACTCTGTATTTGACTATCTCATGAAACCCTATGTTGCTGGATGGCAGGGGAAAGAGGAAGTGTGCTTAGGACTCATTTTTGCCTTCCGTTCTGTGCATTAGACAGCAAAAATAATGCAGCAGTGTCCCAGGGCTGCAATGAGGTGACTTCACCTGCAGGTTTTTCTCCTTATGTTATCTTCTTTCCATGTACACAGAGAACCGTGCAAGTAGGAACTCTAGCTGGTTTACATGCAAGTGGAAAGCGTCCTTAATTGCACGGACATAAGTTAAATTTGTGTTGTCACTTAGACACACAAGAAGTGTGAAGTACTCTCCAATTAAATGAGAAAAAGTTCCTCATCTGGTGTGCAGGGGACAAATTGAGCTGTCTTTAATGTTTGTGTGGTTTGTGTAGACTAAGAAGTGAGTTCAGAGAGAGATTTCTGTCATGTAACCCCAGTCTAGCAACTCTTAAGAGCCCATAAATAAATATTTTTCTCCTTGATGCAACAAAGAACTCAGCCATCTGGAATAAAAGTGAGCATTCAAGATCTTCTAATCTTACGTTAGAAATAAATAATATCTGCCCCAGAACTTCTGTCTGGAATTCAGCTAGTTATACAAGGCATAACCTTGCTGATAACTAATATTGTTATAATGACTTAAACAAAGTTACTGATTACTTATCTGAAGTTTACACTGGCTTGCTTTTCATTCTAGTACATCAGTAATCAAAGCTGTTCTGAAATGGCTTATTGCAGCTGGGTTTGTGTGCTGTGTGGAGGGGCATTTATAAAACAAAATTATCCTTGTGCAGAAGCCAGCATCACACATAAAACCCATTTGCCTTACTCAGGTGGTTCTAATCTGAAATAATTACTTGGATAAACAGTTTCTGCCTGACACCTTTACTCATGGGATCTTATATAACCTGTGTCCTTTATGAGAATATTGTGATATGTAAGGAAAAGAGGTCATGGGATTCACCCACCTATATCTAAACTGTTCCAAGGGAGGACCTCATGGAGTATTAAAAACATAAATTGCTCAAAATACTTAGCAGTGTTAATCAGTCTATCCCTAAGTGATTCAACTAAAATGCCGTATATGAATGTGGAAAATAAATATTGTTTTTAGAGCATTTTCAGAGAAATAACTTCCTTCTGACTGAAGCTCCAGTTTTCTCCAGGACTTGCTTCTCTCTGACGCAGAGTTTCAGACAGCCACTGCAGGCCAGTTTTTTAGGCAAAGGCTAGTCTGTCCCCTGGGCTCCCAAGGCAGGCAGTCACTGGGGACCAGTTTGCAAACTGTCCCTGCACCTTTAGGCGTTCCTTCACCCTGCCCCTCATCTGAAGGCCAGACAGGATGGCCTTGTGGGGATGGAGCTAGGAGGGAGCTATGTAGAGCTGGATTTTCAGGTTAAAATCTGCTTAGCTCTGTGGTGTTTACACCGTGAGAATCCAACGTAATAATTTTAGTGCCTGTGTGAAAGAGACCTTGGCAGTTAAAGCACAGACTTTTCCAGGGCAGTAGAATATGGGATTTACTTTGGAAACGAGAGGAACACGTTGTCTAAAATGCTCCTTCCTGCTTCCTCTCCATCGTTACTTGGTCACAGCTGGTTGGTAAGGGCTGGGCTGTTACAGCATGTGTCTGCCCAGCCTGCTGCAGGCCTCACTGCACTCGCCAAGGCTCACCCCCAAAGCAGAGAGCACCTGGCTCAGCACTAGTCCCTTCCTGGGATGTGGCATAGGGACTTTATTGTTAGGTCAGATTGCCTTTTTCTTTTCTTTATTTTTTTTGCCTCTTTTTCCTTCTTCTCCTTGACAGCTGTTACTTAAGAACAGCTGGGAGAGAATTGATATCAGCCTGGGATAGGTTTAATTGCAGTCAAGCCCAAGTTCTGTCCTTCTGAGGCAACTCCTTCCCTACTCCTGTAATCCTTCAGTTCCTCAGCTTTCTTTGGGGAGGTGGTTTCCTGGGGAATACCCCATTTTGTGTCCTACATGAGTGCTGCTTCCCCTCAAATGCTACTTTTGCTTCTCTGCTGACTGTGTGCTGGTACCCAGTGGTTCCCTAGACCGGGCTGCCTGCCTGCCACAGCTCCTCTGCCTGTAAGTCATTTGTGCGTTTCTTGTGCTTCTCAAAATGTTAATATCAAATTTGTAACAGCAGCTTCAGTCCTCAGAGTTTGTGCTGCTCAGGCATCCGGGTCTGTCAGAAAGTGGTGCTATGAGCAAATGGAAGAGAGGATACATGTGCACTGATTAAAAAAAAAACCAGTCTTTTACTGTGAGATTCCCAGAAAAGCACTAGACATGTCTTTGCACAGTATAACTGGTTATCACCCAAAGGCCCCTGAGTCTTGGTGTGCTAGAAGGAACACCAGCAGCTTTGTAACTCATCTGTTATGGCAGTTCTTGACCATGTTTAATATGTCCTCAAGTCACGATGCTGCACAGCTTCCATTTCAGTTAGTCTCAGCTAATGAGGTGTGTCTTCCCTGGCACACTAGTGTGAGCCTTAGGACTTAGTTGTGTAGTGATAGCCCAGAAAAATTCTTGAGGGTACCCCTCCTTCCTACAACTGAAAAGTGCAGACATAAACATCTCTAACATTTAGGCATATCTGGACCAAGCAGTTAAGCCCCAGCTAAGCTTCTTGGGATATGGTGTCCCTCTCCCTGGTTGCCCTACAGAGAAGGTACTGTGCTTTGAGAAGTTTTTTCTGTATCTCTGGGAGAAGCTGCATGCCTGGCCTAATTGATGGGCTTAGATTTGTACGATGGTCAGACCTGGAAACTCCCAGAGGATGTTGGGGATGAATCAGCTGTGAGCCTCACCTTGTGGTATCCCACCATAGCAGGCAGAGGCTTGTAAATGTTTTAAATTATTTCAAATACCCTCACTAATGAGGTAAGCTTGTGTACTTAGTCTAAAATTATAATTTATGTCCTGGGAAGAGGTTAGAACAAACAGAATAACTGATGCAGGCAGAGCTAGGAGAAGCAGACTGAGACTTTGTGAAGGCGGTTGCCTTCTGGAATAGCTGGGACGTAGTGTTCAGAATTGGTAATGGGGAGGAAGCAGGGATGTTGTTCCTCCGCTTCCATAAATCACAGCTTTTAGTGAGCATAACCTGAGGGGACCCTTCAGTAAGCCTCTCCTGTAGGACTCCACATTTAAGTCATACTTGCTAATTCCAGGACTGGAACTGTGATCTTGCAGAAATAAGTACTTGGCAGGCCTTGCTTTTAGCTCAGTTCATGAAGGTGCTCAAGCAAGCATGTTTCCAGCTCACACATGCTTATAATAATTTCATGCCTTTTGAGAAAGCTCTGTAAGCATCTGTCTGGTAGCACAAACCACATCTTAAAAGCTCAGCCTTGAATGCTGTGCTGACAAGCATGGCAAAATGAAAAGCATTAACTGTATGCTGTAGACAAATACAAACAGGTAAATATAAAATAGTCTCAGTAGCAGGCCAACTGCTACCAGTGGAACACTTTGTTTATAGAGGAAACAAAAGAGGATTACAATATTTCCATTATTTTCTTGTTTGTACTGTGGCAGCCACAATAAATCCTGGTTATAGACCAAGACTCAAGTGTGCTGGGTGTGCTGCGAACGTGGGGCAGGGAAGAAATCCAGAGACCGTACAACTTGAAAAGCAAAGTGTTCCAAAATGAGGAAAAACCCAAAATCTCTTAAAGTTGGCAACATTTATGAAAGGAAATTTATTCTGGATTTTGGTCTCCTGATCACCTTTTCTTAATTTTCCTATAGCTCTGTGTAGTGCCTACTGCAACAGAGCCATCATTCTTGCCTGTGCTTCGGAGGTGCTTCTGCAGTATAAGCAAGCACGCATGAGCCAAATTTGTATTTGGAAACCGATCTGGGCCTTTCCTTCAGCTCGGGGACACGTGAGTCTGCGAACTCAGGGCTTGAGGTGTAGGTGTCCTAGAAAAGAGAGTCGCATATCATGGTGATAACTGAGGCTTTACTGTGCTCAGGCAGAGAGGAATGGAGCAGATCAGTAAATATTCCATGTAGTGCAACATCCTACCTCCAACAGAAACATCTGTTCTATATTGTTGTGTGAGGATAATAAACAGTAACAATAAACCCCCCAAACCCACTCAACCTTCCACAGAATAAATGACCAAACTCCTCTTCAATGAATTAGAAATTTGCACTTTCCTCTTGCCTATTTTGACTACCTCTGTCTATTGCTTCTGTGTCGTTAACACGCTTTCCTTTCAAAAAGAGCTTCTGACCCGGTGATTCTCAATTATTTATTTGTGTTTTTCTGTCTTCCCTTGCTTTATATTTCTGCTCCTGTCAGGAAATTTTGCAAGCTGTTGCATCATCCCTTTTTCCTGTTAATTGTCTTCACGGCCTGCCGTGGTGAGGCTGTACTTGGAATAGCCGGAACCAAGCAGCGTGTCAGCGTATTGCAGAACTAGCTCTGCTTCCGGCTCCCTCAACTCAGTTCCTGTCAACTTTGTTAACTTTAATACCCAGAGCACGCTTCAGTAGAGGATTGCAAAAGGATTTATAGATGTTAATTACACTCGCCACAGAAATACTCGCCATGCAGAATATGTTTCTAGATGGCTGTGAACAGATCTAAAACCAGTTCTGCTCAGGCGCAGCTAAACAGCACATCAACACAAAGGTGCTACTTTGCTCAGTTTGATTTTTTTCTCTATGAGCTGTTTTTAACTAGGCCAGACTCTTTGCAGCAAGGTAACAACAGCAAAGCACAGTTTTTAGTCTACAAACCACTTCCACCCATCTTAATAACATTCTGGAAGTGCCGTTTATTCCCTTTGCTCCTGAGTGTACACTCAATGGTAATGCCCCAGCAAATTTTCTGCATGTTGTTCCAAAGTTGTAGAATAATTATTTCCTTAATCAGGCAAAGCTGTTAAGCACATACTTTAAAATCACAGCTGTCTGCATGCATCTGCTTAATCTTTGCTGATACAGAGATACTGGTAACCACTTGCTTTTTGGTTTGGGTCTCCGATGGGAAAGGCTACTGCTGCCTTAGGACAAATTTCCCAGCAGCGAGTGCAGAATGGAGCACACAGTGCTTGAGCTGATCTGAATGACTGCATTTGGAGGGAGCGCGTTTATAAATTAGGAAGCTCCCTTGCAGAAAACTTGATGCCTGCTTGCGATTCTTCACTCATACCTGCATTCAAGTTGAGATGAGATGTTCTGAGGGGCACAGAACTTCCTGGTTCTTCCTTCAACTGGACAATGTATAAGAAGCCTGGCCTTAATCATACATATATTTAGAACAAAGAAAAAGAAGGAACTACTTGCTTCAATTAGGTGCAATATTTTTATGAAAAAATACTGTGCCAAATGAGTGAGTCATTACTTAGCATGGTGACACATACACTCTCTATTTCCTTGCAGGCTAGGTTTTAAGTCCTGAGGAAGTTCTGTCCTGTTGGCCTTGTTCTGTAGCACTCCTTGGAAAGTTGATTTATGGTGTTTGGAAACAGTGTTTGGGGAAATCCTCCTGGAAAGTAGGCCTGGGTGTCTGGGCTGAGCTTTCTAGAAGAGAAGATTGCTTGCTTGCTGTTGGCAGTTGTCTTTCTTCTTTTGTATATGTGCAAATAAAATAAGTTACATTGAAAACAGACTGAAATACTGCTTTACTTCTCTCTCACTGAATCTGACATGGAAGTGTTGCCACTTGGCAATGGTGTACCAATATAGACAGAGAGCAGCAGGGATATTTATAGTCTCGTCAGGGTAAGGCTTGCTGAGCTGTGCTCGGTAAGCGTTCTTTCTGTCTCGTCAGGCTTTTTGTACTTCACCCAAGAAAACAAGGACATGATCAGAAAATACATCTACCACTGAGACCAGATTGTTGAAGTAGAAAGTGTCTTTGCAATTCCAAGGCATTCTAGGCTCTTAAAATGCTAATAGCATGCCTGACAATGAAAGAATTTATTTCATTATACTTATTTTACACAGTAGCTAAGCTGATGGAAGTCAGGAAGGCATTTAGCATTGTCCATGCAAAAAGTAAAAAGATGAGTTACTTGATCAGATGGGGTTGGGTGGAATCTCCTTTCCATTTTTGACAGATAAGCAGGAGTTGCATTTTCCCTACTAACTTCAGTCTGTGATTTGCCATGTGGGAAGTTCATGCAAATACAGAGGAAGTGAGCTACCAAAGGTTGCAAAGCTGTATGTCATGGTCACGAGACAACTTTAACTGTACTGGACTTGATTGGGCTGTGATGATTCAGCATCTGGCTTTGTCCAGATTGACCTTGTCCTCTTGTCCAAAAAACCAATATAATAGAGGAAACCCAAACATATTTGCTTTAAGAGATTTGTGCAAACAGGGCATCATCAAAAGGATGCCTTCTCCACACAGCACCCTTGCCAGATTGCTTGATGGGATGACTGGAGTCTGGTAGTTCTGGAGAGCTTTGGCTGGTAGCGCATAGGCAGTAAATTCATGAGTAACAGTTCTCGTCAGTCCTCTCTTTTCCAGTTTCACCTCTCCTCCTCCGAGTTCTTCACCACTCCACCAGTGCTGGAGCTGCTGCAAGGGCCCGCTCTTTCTAGACAGGCACTGCTGGGCTGGGAGGAACACAGAAGCTGCTCTGCCATTTGTTGGAGTGAGGGAGAGAAGGACAATACTTCTGCCCAGGGGTGAGGCTTCCTATTGCTCTGTCTCCCACCCATCATCATCATGAGGATGAAATCAGCCCCATGGGAAGTGGCGCCTGCTTCTCTGGGGCTTGGCACCCACTTACAGGAGTTACTTCTCATCTGTAAGCAAAAGCTTCTGTGCTCTGAGAGAACGTGCAGCCCTTCTCCTACCTGTCCGCCCCACCCCTGGAACTGGGGTAGCTGGCAGTGCTGTAGCACAGTTAATTTGTAACAAGCCACTGGCCCTGTGAGGAAAAGAATTTGGATCTCCTGATGGCAAGTTGCAAAATCCCTACCTGCTACATCGTCTGAATTATGTAATACTCAATCTGACAAAGGAGGGGCTTACTAAAACAGCACTCTGGAGGAGCGATGGAGTAGAGAGCTACATTCAGTGTATGCAGTTCTACAGCCTGTGGCCACCACAGATGTGTGTTGCCATCAGAACTCCATTTCCCGCATTCTGCACCATGCAGGAGCAAGGGAGCACTTGTATCACATATGCTTTTGACCTTTGCCCATATAAAAGGTTTAAAGATCTTCCTGTGGCTTCCCACAGTACATTTCACAAAGATTAGCGCACTGTGGTTCTGAAAAGGAAAACTATACAGAATCGTGCAGTAGTGGATTCCCTGGATTCCCACTAGAACTGGTGCAGGCACATAGTGTTGATAAATCAGTCACCAGATACAGTATCGAGAAACTTGTATACAAGTTTTTAATAAAAAAATTCAACAAAAATATATATATAATCAGGCATTTTATGCAATGCATACATTCTTTGTATCTGCAGGTACAGATAAATAACAAGGCAAAACCAAGTATTTTGCATATCTTTGGCCATTAACCAATAATCACCCCCGAAGAGATATTACAGGGTTAAAGAATAATAACCTGAGTCTGTAAATTTCTCTCATTACAGACAAGGTATCAGGCAATAATACAGTAGTTAGATTTTTAGAAATATAAGGAAATATTTCTTTAACACTGCCCAATACTGAAATTTAACCTGGTTTGCTGCTATGGAACTTAAGGCCTTCTTTAGCTGACACACAGGCAACATTCCTGGGTTTACATTAGATATACTCCAGTCCCTACATTAACCTACTTCCCTTCACCATACATTGCTCTAAAAAGCCAAGCTGTACCTCTTCATGAAATAAACTAGCATGAATTCTTACCTGTGGATCAGTTTCCTGAACCCCAACCAATGTACATACATACAGAGCAGTTAAGCTTCCTTAAGTCAATATTTTTTCTAACTCAGTGTCCCAGAATAATAGCTATCCTTCCACTCTACAGCACAGATGCATCTGATGGCTCTACCAAAGCAATATATACATGTTAAAAATCATAAAAGCAATTTTTAAAGGTACGTTGATAACATGTAGCAGCTTATGTCTATATATGTACATGTCTTCACAGTTGTATTTTAGAAAGTCGAGAACACCAGGAAAACTTCTATTGTGTTTTCTATAAATATTAAAAATTTACCTGCCAGACATTTTGACAAAATAGTATTTAGGTTATCACTTTAAATAGCTATTGAAAACCTGTAGAGTTTTAAGCTTAAAGGTTGTAAAGTTTGAGGATTCTTTAAAGTGTTTAGCCAGTTTCAGCAGCTGGGCCACCTGCCAGTTTGATTTTTTTTTTTTTTTTTTTTTTTTAATTCAAATCTGGTAACAAAGGAACTCAACCATTTTTGATGGGATAGGCAAGTTCTTGACTTGGCTGGTGGGCATCACTCTTCGAACTGCCATGCGACACAGGTGTTGGAGACTGGAAACTTGTCTTGGAGTTGCCCAGAAGTACACGCTGCCATCCTGTGTCCTGCACAAAAAGACCCAAACAAAACAAAAAAAAACCCCACCAGAATTATCCCACCTGAATGATTTCAACTTAGTGAAAATTCTCACATACATTCCTAGTTAGGGGGAATGTGCTCTGGACCTCCTGTTACTTAGTTCTAGGTGTTTCAGACTCACACTAGATGCCAGTTGTTCTTTTAAGCTATAGCAGGACAATAAGCAACTTGCTGATTATCTGTGCAACAGGGCTGAGCTGATCTTCCAACAGCTATTGAGTATACTACCTGAAACAGAGTAACTGCCCTTGATTATCTAATGGTCTTTTTCCAATCCATATATTTGTGGGTCTGTCTTTTATTTATTCTCAAAGATAAGAAATGAGTTTATCAGCTTCTTGATTTTACTGCTACTCCAGGCATGTTCAAACAAATAGTACCAGAAGCAAAACCAAGTCAGAAGCATCAAGTTACAAGTCACAATTGAAGATTTTTAGAACACTTAGCCACTGTTTTCAATCTTTCGTGTTACTTTAATATTTTAGGAACTAAAAAAAAAAGTATATACTTGCCCTGCAGCTAGAACACTGCCATCAGTAGAAAAAGTACAGCAGAGCCCATTGTTCAGAGGTGCAACTTGTACAGGGTATTCTTCGTCAATTCTCCAGAATCTTACCATTCTGAAAAGGGAAGAACAAAGTAGTAAGTAATCAGAGTAGACATTTAATTCTGCCTGATATTTTCTCTGATGCTGCACAAGAAACTAGTCTGAAGCAGAGCTCAGGAAATTTTTATGAACATTTTAATATGCATAGGTATGTGTTTAATATGCATATATATATATGTTTCAGATTTAGCCTGAAATGCTATGACTTCTTCATTCCTGATGGATACCTTGATCTGTACTTCTTCAACCATTTTAACTCTGCCAATTAAAATAAAAGATTTCCTTCAACAGCAGGAAGCAATAACCTGAACTATAGATTTAGACAATGTCTCTCAAGTGTCATATATGCTAGGAAATCCCAACAATGCTTGTCTTAAAAAACATAAAACCCTCCTGTAGATAGTTTAATATCCTTGCTGTCATCTTGAGAAAACATTCTTCATATTCTTAAAATACCATTCTTCAAAATATTATTTGCAGTATTATCAGAAGTTGAATAAGAAATCACGGAATACTTTTCTTTTTACTGTGGAATCTACTACTATACAAAAGACTTACCTACATTATTAACTCCATTTACATTTTTCACTGTTTACAACCCCTCTTTTTCTGTTTTCAGCTGTTACATACTTCAGTTATTCAGATCATCTACTCTGTACACAACTAATTATTTCTACGTTCAGAATGAACATTAATGTATACCAGACAACTCATCTACTTTTACCAAGATCATTAGAAGTCATTTCTCAGTTAAAAAAAAAATAATCTTACTTAGTATTTAAAAGTTCATGTCATATGGGAAGAATTAGAGGAGTCTAACAAACCTTTCCTCATACTTACTTATCATCAGCAAGGCTTGCAACATGTAGTCCATCGTGACTAAAAGATACTGATCTGACCCATCGGTCATTTGCACCTCCAGCAAATATTGGAGTAGGAGGGGGAAACAGATGCCTGGAGATAGAGACACACTTAGCTAACAGCATAATGTTTAAGAACTATGGAATTCTTTCCTTCAGCCATGACTAGCAAAGCTGAGGAAGAGAAAATGGATTGAACATTTAACTGTGAAAGCAGGAGCAGAGATCGAACTACTGTGTCTTCTGTAGTACTGAACAATTCAACTTTGTTGAAGATGCTTAAATTAGTATACATTAAAATATTAGTGCTTTAAATTCTTTCTCAGATAGAATCTCCACTGCTCTGCCACTTCAGGATTTCTGTCAGCCCCTGCTAAGATTTTTCCCAAGTCTAATTATGGGTTAAATACACAAACCCATTAATTTTCAGTAATTGTCTTCACTCTAGGAGAAAGTTTCCAGATTTGACTACTTTACTTACCCAAATTCCATAAGAATAACTCCAATATGTGGATCCCAGACATAGACTCGAGTATCATAAGATGCAGTAGCCAGTAAAGCTCCATCAGGAGAAAACTCACAAGCTACAACATCATTGTGATGTCCTTCAAGTTTCCGTATCATGGAGTATTTATCCATATCCCAGAGAAAAACCTGGAATTAAATAAGCTAATGTTATAGCTCTGCTCAGAGATGCAATGAAGCATTTACTTTTTTTTTTTTTTTTTAAGTATAGCTGCTAGTCTTATTTAGGATTATATTAAAATCAGGCATTTATGAATTACTACAATTAAGAAATATGCTCAGTGTCATAGTCAGATTAAAATCAAGTTTTTTTAAAAAATAAAGCAGACATGCAAGTTCTAACTCAAGTTTGTTAAATGTTATTAACAAAATAAGCCAAAATATAAGATAAAGGCAACACAATTTAACCATGTAGCTTACTGAAATTCATGTATTACAAAACTATTTTATTAAAATATGCAGAAATAAATAGGGTTAAACTCTACAGTCCCCTCTTTTCAGTAACTACCAAAATTTTAAGAAATATACAGACAGAAAATGTAAGGTTAACATATTGTTACTCCAGTGGCATCCCTTTGAGTTTAAGATCACTTGTTTACAATTGGCTTGGATCACCAACGTCAGCCTAGGAAGAGAAACAGATACTGCAAGCAAAAAGAATTTTCACAGCCAAAAGTTATGTCTTTGGCAAAACAACAGGGAAGTCTAACCACATTATTAGAAAGAATTTATGCATTTTAAATCAAGTCAACAGTAAAAAACAACATTACAATTTACCCGGCTAATTACATATTGTATTATAAAAATTTATAAAAGAAGATAGTATTCTGGGATTTTACATGCAGTTGTACATTACTTATAATCAAAGTAAAGACTGTGCAGAATTACTTCAGAATGATCTATGTACTGCAGCATAATTTTACAGAAAGTGTACGTCTTTAGCATAAGATGTTATGTCCCTAAAAGAGCTCATTAGGGTCCTGGATTTTACCCCGACTCAGTTTTACTGCACAGGTTAAATACTGACATCTTGGATAAATTTCTGTGTTTGACCAAAGCAAACATAGCCTTAGTACCTCACATAGTTCCTAAAACTGAAGCATTTTACAATCAGTTATAAACATGTTGACCAATTTCTCCAAGAAGACCCCAACATTCCATGAAACTGGAGACTAAATTTTAGGAGTCAGTGTGTTTCACTGCTGTGAAAATTATTAAAAAAAAAAAATAGAAAGAAAGAAAGCAGAAAGTGGACATCAACCAGCACCTGCGTACGTACAGTACACCTTGCAGTCGAATGCAAGGTTACTTCGTCCTACGGTAAAGTTCGCCCCCAGCCTGGTAGCCAGAGATGCCACTCTTTCTGCCCAGCTAACACCATTGTGCTCCTGTGTGAGTGGTGCCAGCTTAACCTCAATCACACCAATATTGCTGCCACCACCTGTGACAGGGAAAGCAAGAAGCTTATGGAAAACACACAGCCTAAAGATATCAATGTATACATCCACATCTGCTCTATTTAAAGAAAAAACAAGACCCAGACCTCAACTATTCTCTATCAAATCTGCACTGATAATTTAAAGCACAAAATGCGTTAGAACAGTCATCTATATAAAGTGGTATCCAATGACTGAATTGTGCTTTTTACCCAGCATCACTAGGCTTCATTAAACTACCTACAAAGCCCCTGTAACCAGACTGAATTCCCCTTTCTGTTCTATCCTAATTCTTCAGTGCCAAGAAAAGCAGCTTATGGCATACGTGGTTTACCTGCACTGCTTTCAGTTCTCTAGCAGGGCATTAGAATACAGATGAAAACAAAACCAGTACGCTGTTCTTCGTTCTAGATCTTTTAGATATGAGTGCTATTTGTATGGGAAAACATGTAGGAACATTTTTGTTCACCGGGAGATACCATGACTGGCTCAGACTTTGAAAAGTCCTTTTCATTGAGCAGGAAATAGAAAGGATAAAATCAGTAACAAAATAGTTTTGTGCATTAATCTAAGTATTTTTTAACACTGGAAGCTTTCATCTTCTTTGGTTTTATACTATGAACATGTGCAGATGTGTAGAACTATTTCTCAAAGAATGCTTACAGTTTCTTCAACTAAAAGCAGTGCAAGTTCAATTCATAAATCAGTGTCTCAATGCACCATTTGGTAGTTTAATTTCATGCACTTTTGCATCATCGTAAAACATTAGAAGTTCATGACACCGAGCACAAACTTAATGTTGCTTAGATTTAAAATGATTATGCACACAATTCAGCAGATACAATGAACAAGAAACTCTGACACATACTGCTTTACTAGCTCCAACAGAACAGAGAATAGAAGAGTCTGGAGAGAATGCACAACCATATACCCAGTTCTGATGTCCTCTCAACACTTTCATCATATTTCCTAAAAAGAAAGACATTGCTGTAAGAATTGATTAAATATTACAAATTCAAATTGAAAAGCTTTTCCAAATTAGTTCTTCCTTTATAAAATTTTATACTATTTTTCCAAACAACATCTGGCAGAGTCATTTTGCGCAGAAATAAAAGTTCTGTTGCGCAGCCTCTAAATCCCTATTCAAAAAGGTCACTTCATGCACTCTTTTAACTTAACCCAATACCGGCTTATACCTCTAGGGTACATATAGATAAAGAATTTCAAGAGAGCGTACAGAGTGAGTGACTAATAGAACAAAATTGATTTTTAAAGAAATCCTGCTATAAACTCAGCTCAATAAGAGGAGAGTACGTGGATATTTCTCCTATGTATTACAGCAGATAAACTTAAAATGCATACCATCATCTTTCAGGTCCCACACTCTCAGTGTTTTGTCTCTGGACGCAGACACTAAAATCAGGCTGCCATCTGGGGCAAAGGTTAAATCTCTAACAACTTCTGTATGGTCCATCAGGTTAAGGAGGAGTTTTCCTGTTACATGAAAACACCACAATTTAAAACGAAGGACTGTACTTCTATTCAGATCAAATGCTTTATGGATACAAATACAGAATACAAAACTACAGCACAGAAACCCAAATTTTCTTTGTAGAAATGCTCCCTACAGTAAGAAGCATGTGTATCCTTTTAGACTCTTCTGTATCAAGAGGCAATTTCCTGAAAAGCTAGTAAATCTCTACACTAAAACCATATGCCTCAGAAATAAGGCGAGACTTGTCTTTTGATAGACATCTCTGTTCTAAGCTTAAATTTACAAGATAATGACAAATTACTCCATAGTCATTAGTTTCATTTTTTAAAGCTGAGAATTTATCTCCTAACCTAGCAGCTGTGCTACCAGCTAAATTGAGATTCCCTAATTTCAGATTCAGTCTCTTTATCATTTGAACAATTATTTACTTTTACAAAACAATAAAAGGTCCTCATCAATATACTCCTTCCCCATACTCAAGAACAGAGAAAAACTTCATGTTTTGACAGTTTCCTTTGTTTGAAAGTACATTAAAACAACAATCCAGTGGAAGATTTTAGAGCAGACAACCAATATACACAAAGTCAATCACATACTTAACCATTTTGCAGCAGCAAGGCTTCATCTTCCATCATTTCCATCTCAAAGCATGACCTGAGTCTGTTCCTTCCTCTAGCAGTATTTGAACATTTCTAGTTGCAGGAGTTCATGCTTTTTTTAGATTACTTAATTTGTATTCAAGGTTCAGTTCCCAATTAAACTTCTGTAAGCAATTCATTCTGTGTATTAATGATACTACTACTGCATAAAGCGACAACGAAGCGCCAACTTCCTCTCACATACTCTACCTGTATATACGTCCCATATCTTGATGCGCCCATTGTTCAAGCCTGTTGCAAGTAGAAGCTGGTCTTGCCCAAATTTGAAACGGTGCCATTCTATATTCACACAGCGGCTCTGCTTCTCAGGCACTGAAGACCCAAAAGCAAGACTCCAGACGATATCACCACAGTCTATTATATGTTCGCAAGGCTTATTTTTCTGACTGTTGTCACTATTCTGCCTCGGAAGTCTTGTACTGATAGAATTTGCAACATTCTTTGTGCCATGCAACAGGCTGCAAAACAACAAAAAATACAAAAAAATAGCATAAAGCATCTTGAAAAATAAATAGAACAAAAAGTTCTTTAACATGTAACGAAATCTGTGAGTTGCCATAACATACATTTTGGAGGTCATAGTGATGCATTTTTACTTTCAAATTATAAAAACAGCTTTTTCTTATAACTGTCAAAAAAAATACTAACACCTGGAAACCTTCTTACACAATATAGTACTAATGCTTTTGTACATATTTTTACCTCTGTAGAGAGCAATATGTTAACCCACTGTGAAAAACAACATTTTTAAAGCTTTTATGGAAAAATTAGTTACAAAAATTTCTAAGACTTTCTGCTAAATGAGCAAGAAGTTCCCTGCAATTCACTTAGATGTGTTAAATACTGGGAAGAGATACTGAGGCCAGCATATGAAAACCAATTAACCCACCACCAGAAAGGGGGGGGGGGCGCGCAGGGGGGAAGAAAAAAGGGAGGCGGGATTTGCTGGGAGGGGAAATGTCACCAGCTACAAAATGCAACTGCTGGTTATTAACTTCATTAAAGTGCAACCTGCAAGTGAAAATAAATGTGTCTTTTGGAACTTAACTTGCATTCTAATAAGAATGATAAGGAAAGAGGTTCACCTTCAAGTAAATTCCTAAAAGGTAAAACCAAATAGCTTTCTGATATGAAATTTAACAGTCTAGATCTGCCCAAGTCTTTAAATTTCCTTTTCATTCTATCTTCCTCTTAGAGCACCTGAATCAATTAATAAATCACTCCTCCATAACCTCTGTGAGGTTGCAGTACACTTGTTTCTCTCTCTGGCCACAGAAGAGACAAAACAATAGCTGTTACTTTAAAGAATTAGTTTTTTCCCAAAGACATCAAAACCTAAAAAACCAATACATGCATTTTAATCTATTAAAAACTATCTCCTATTTTGAAATTCCTAAGTTTTTCAGGTGAATTAAAAGCCATAGGGTTTTATCTTACAAGTTATTAAGGCACTGAGACCAGGGGACCAGCTTCACTATGCGATGCCCTTGTGACCAAGCAAAGTAAGATCCATCAGGAGCAAATGCAACAGTCCAGTTTTCACGTCCACACTTCTTGTCAAAAGGAGAAGTTGGGGCCAAGAGTTCTCCTACAGTGCGTGATCGTGCTAAAAAGAAATCAAAGGAAATTCCATTTTTAAAGAAAAGCCAGCATATTTTAAAAGGTTACAAGGGAACCAGGCAATATGTTAATTATTTTGCTTTTATTTAATGACATTTAAAGTAATTGGGGAATGCATCTTGCTGTCACTGTATAACCAATGAAAAGACTAAGCCTCAGCTGCAAAAGACACTGAATCACTAAAAAGAAACAGCTTGATATTAAAATGTCGTGGTCGTCATGTAAGTAATATCACATCTTGATATCAGAAGCAGAACTCAAATAAATTAAAAATTTACTGAAAACAGCTATTGCTTCAATTATTGTAACTATAGCTCTAGAGGCAGCAGTAGAACTATGCTCCAACTTGACCTAATACGTCAGTGTTTAGCAAATAAGATGCTCAGTAATTATTTTTCTTTTATCTTTAAAGAAAAAAAGTGAGTACACTTGCACACTGTAGTATCTTGCCTTCCTTCAGAAAAAATAAATGAAGCAACAACCATAGGAAACAAGTTAGCACTGTGCGACCACATTAGTTGGTTTTTCCCCGGGTTTACAATGTAACTGGATGTACCACGCTTTCTGCAACCCAAGCTGCTGGTGCAGGTCCAGAGCTTCAAACAGACCGTACGGACGCCGTTTTTAGAAGGCGGACAGAAGTGTCAGGAGTACGTCCGCAGCAGGCGAAAGTGACGGCTAGCGAAGGGAAGGGGCCCTGGCGCTACCGCCGGGGGTGGCCGGGCCCGGTGGGGCGGGG
>NW_009634751.1:0-40015 GCF_000690535.1 Cariama cristata | reverse complement strand
ATTTATACATTTTAAATTTATAAATATTTTTAAAATGTATAATACATGGATTTATACATTAAATACATATGTCTATGTACACGCATTTTTATGGATATAAATATTTTTCGTACTGCCTCCCTGTCAAGAGAAAAGGCATTGAATATTTTGCCAGGATTTTTCTAATCTCTAATAAAGTATGTATACCTGACAGTCTGCGTCTCTCACTGTATTACAGCCTTCGAAGACTCGCAGTGATTTAGGCGTCACACAAAATACAAGGATTGAGATTGGAGAACAGCTGGCAACACACAAGCAATGATGCAATTTTTTTCTTATTTTGGCTAAGACTTCTCCTCAGCAACCCCCAAAGCTTCTAATTTACAATACTTTCACAGAATCATAGAATCTTAGAATGGTTTGGTTGGAAGGGAACTTAAAGATCATATAATTCTAATCACTTCAGATTGTGACCTGTCACATCAAGAATTTATTTACATATGAAGCAGACAGTAATGCATCTGCTTAAGAGCAAGAACCCTTCATTGTTTCCTCAAAGCCAAAAGGCAACTTAATTTTTTTCCTGAAACGTTGCACATAGGTCACAGCTGTCAGGCTCAGAGAACGTTTTTACATATTTTTGATTATAATATGAGACTTAACCAGATTAAAGTGTCTTGAAAGAGGGCAAACTCCCTTTTTGCAAACCACTGAGAAAGCTGGGTCCCATATGATGAGGATGAAGTAGAAATCCAACAAGCTTCACCAAGAGAAACAAACATTTAGCACTAAGGGTCAGGTTGCTCACCACAGATGTTGGTAAGCACGTACTCGTATAAATAGCGCAGTGACTTCAGTAAAATCACTTGTATGAGCAAGAGCTGGTGTGTGGGAACAGGGGCTACACCATCCAGCCCTGCATCAAACGTAATGACATCCTGCACCTTTCCAGTATCTTTTATCTCAGGTTCTGAAACTCAGGTACTTGCAATCCTCCTGTTATCAACAGCCACTTGACACCTGGGAATAAAATCGCAGCTGATATCTCTTCCCTTCATTTATTGTGAGCAGTCTGTTACTCAATTGCAAGAGAGCAAGCCTAGAAGGAAACCTGACACCACTGAGTGTCAGGTAGGGAAGTGGGCGATTTTACAGCAAACTCTTTCCAACAGGGAAACTGAGTCACAGAAGAGTGAAAAATTTCCTACGGCCAAATAGTGAGTCAAAGAAAGGGTCAGGAAAAGCTTGCAGAGTCATGAGTATGTATGCCTTGAAATAGCAATGGGTGATACTCTTGTGATACCGATGGCCGGTATTACAGAAGCTGAAGTCAGTATTTCAGTTTGCGCTCTTGAATTTAAATTTGTGTCTTCTTTTCATGGTTATGACCAGAATCCCAAAGACGTGACCACACCACCTTTCATTGGTTTCACAGGCAGCCAGACATGTATGCTGTTTAGCAAAGCCAGGCCTTGGTATCTTGTTGCTTCATTTTTGCAAAGCAGGGCTCTTATCTGGGACTACTGCACGTTCACAGCAGCTGGGTGGACTGTTACTAGCTGGTAGGGTGGGAGTCATAGATCAGCTGGATTTGTTGACTCCCCATCATCACCAGCAGGATTTGAAACGTCTCGGTCTGAAAAATACGACAGATTTCAATGAGAATACACTTGTACTTGGTGAGATAAGGGATAGAGAGGGAGTGGGGAAATCCCATGGCAGAGGGACATGTGTGCCCTGCGCTCCTTCAGAGGGAAGCTACAGTCATCAGAAGCGCTTTTAGGCTGTCAAGGCAGAAAGTTTAATGCGTTGTGCCACAACTGGGTTGGCGTTGTCATTACTCTTTTAACTGGCATTCTCCTTCCTGCCCGTGCGCTGGCGTCAGCGTGTTCAGGATCGCTGCAGCAGCCGCTCGTTCACTGGCAGGGAACCGACAGGCATCTGGCTTGGAGCAGGGGTGGCCAGAGTGGAACCCACTGCATGGGACACAGCCTCTACCCGGGGGATGTGACCAGCAGGCCGAGGGAGGGCATTCTGCCGCTCTACCCCACTCTAGTGGGACCTCACCTGCAGTACTGCCTTCAACTCTGGGACCCCCAAATCAAGAAAGACATGGACTTATTTCAATAAGTCCAGAGGAGGTCACGAAGATGATCGGAGGGCTGGAGCACCTCTCCTGTGAGGACAGGCTGAGAGAGTTGGGGTTGTTCAGCCTGGAGAAGAGAAGGCTCCGAGGAGCCCTCAGAGCAGCCTTCCAGTACCTAAAGGGGCCAACAAGGAGGGGGGGGAGGGACTTCTGACAAGGGCATGGAGTGCTAGGCCAAGGGGCAATGGCTTTAAACTGGAAGAGGGAAGATTTAGATGAGATATGAGGAAGAAATTCTTCCTGGTGAGGGTGGTGAGGCAGTGGCAGAGGTTGCCCAGAGAAGCTGTGGCTGCCCCATCCCTGGGAGTGTTGAAGGCCAGGTTGGATGGGGCTTTGAGCAATCTGGTCTGGTGGGAGGTGTCCCTGCCCATGGCAGGTGGTTGGAAAGGGATGGTCTTTAAGGTCCCTTCTAACCAAACCACTCTATGGTTCTATGCTACAGTGATGAGACATGACACAGTGACCACTTGCTGTACACTCCCCACTACAGCAGTCTGCTTGTAAAGGCAAACTTGCACCAGGTTTGGGAAAGACCTGAAGCATCTCAGCAAACCTGCAGCTGTGTTTGAGAGACTGGGACTTTGCACTGAGCAACTGAACAGCACACACTAACAAATGAGGGCAACTGCATTTAAAATGGGCTTGGGATGGTATTTGAATCTCTGACCTACCTAATAAAAATCTGGTATTTGTATCTAAATCTAATCTAATACTGTGCATTTATAAAGTCTTTTTCTGACTCTGAAAACTCTTTCTGAAGAAAATTAAACAGCATGAGAAATGCACAGCACTCCCTTCTTTGGCACCAAATCAAGTGATGGTTGGGGGAATTTCAACTTTGATGTCACTTAGATGTTTTTATGGTTCCTTCAAACTCACATAATATCAAGAGGGCCAACATGCTCACAGGGACCAGAACCACACGCAGATCTTACGTGAATCCTGGTGAGGAGGTGCTGCAGCCTTCCTCACAGTGCTGCTGTTTTCAATTTTAAATGCACGTCTCCACCACACGCTCTTTTTAAGCAAGAATTTCTCAAAACTCCTGCTGGAGGTTAGATCTAAAGTGCTGTGAACTGATTAAAAATGTCATGTAGTTGTTTTAAAATTGTATGATGTTGCCAGAGGAATGGCTGCATGATGAGACAGTAATTTCCTTCATCTAAAAGTAAAAATTATCAAGGATTACTTGTGCTGAGTACAAGGTACTCCTTGAAATTTGTGAGATCATCTCCTGCATATAAAGATATCCAGCAAGGTCAGACTGTTCATGTACCTTCATGATGGGGGCAGGTCACATATGGATCCTTCTGAGGATTCCTGTCACCCTCAGCCAGTCAACCCAATCTTGCCCCTGCCCCAGGGGAAAGTCTAGAAATCAGAAGACTGGATAATCTCTGACTGTAGCTACTGATGTGATAGAGATGCTGTAGAGACAGGAAGAAATTAGACAGAGCCAGGGTACACGGTACAAATGACAAAGAAGTGATGGAAAGAATAAACCCAACTGAGCGTAGCGCTGGGAGGAAAAACCAAAAGGGTGTGGAAACTCTTGGAGAAAGACAAAGAGAGGAGACTTGCAGTGCTGGAGGGAAGACAAGAAATTGGGCCAGTGGAGGACAACACAACCTGAAGAAAGATGAGAAAAAATGAAGCATCAAGAGATAGGATAAAAAGGAAAACAGGAAAAAAGATGAAAAATAGGGAAAAACTATACTGACAAATCCCTGCTATTCAGAGTATGCCTCTGTGACTGCTCAGTGAATGCAACTGCTTTCTGAGTGCGTGCAAGACTTAATTCGCCATGAATGATAGATTTCAGAAGAACTTTAGGTTTCAATACACACTGTGAAATGTTCCCTGCTCAGCTGTTCCTGTAGAGTGGGGAAAACGGTAGGAAATCATTGTGAACAACAGCGAGTGTTATTTTGAGGGAGACATAATGGCTTGTTTGGTTTGACATCCAAAACAGATATAACTGCGACAAAAGCATTTAAATGCTAATCTGTCACTTACAGCGGGTAAACAAAAACTAACGCGCATAAAATCTGTGGTGCTTGTGAGCGAGCGTTCTAGAAGCCTGAAATACTGGTTGATTTAGAGAAGACAGGCGTCTCTTTGCAGGCAGAATTTATACCTGAAATATATGAATGTCGAGAGTCAAATTTAGGTACTCAAACCTCTGCTTCCTGGCGGTTGATTTGGATTATACAGTTAGGGTCACAGAAAAGAGTGATTTTTTTCATTTGCAGTGTATTTCTCGGAGGTGGAAATATGCAGGCAAATATTTTCCTGGAGCAGTGAACATCTGTGCAGTCCTATCAAAATGTACCCTACGTGTGACCAAATGCAATAGACTACATAGAGATCCTAAATTCAACACACTTTTCTGCCTTTTGTATATCATCATGCCCACAAAGCAATGGTAACTCTGATCAAGAGTCAGGGAAGTAAAAGGTGGCTCTGGATGAGTCTGGAAGAAATGTGTTTCTTTGATCACAGGCCAGCCGGTTTCCTAAGACACTTCCCTGAGTAACCGAGAAAAGCTTGGAGAATATTTCTAAAATCACAGTGCCTGCTACCAGCCTCCAAAGTGTCATACACAACTGGAGGTCAGCGGGAATGATGCTCCTGGCAAATGGCTCACCCCACTGCAGTGATGGAAAGAAAGAGTAGGTTTCTTTCCACTCTGGGATAAGTCTCCTTAGGTCAGCAACTCCAGTGTCAGCCCCCAGCCATTCCGCAGAGCAGCAGGTCTAGGTCCTCAGACAGCATCTTTCTCTAAATAAAAGGAATGGACCTGAGTTTTACGTTGGTATCACGGGTTTTGTCTCTGCTGCAAGGAGGTCGGTATGAATTTATAGTTTCATTAAAGCTTGTAAAAAGAAGAGGAGAACAGAGAGGCAAGAGTAATTTATTGCAATATATAAAAAAATACCTTGAAGTCCTTACTCAGAGAAGATTTCCATTAACATCTATCAGGGCTGCCATGTTGTACGGATACACAGGCAAAGAGGGGAAAACCTCAGATTGTGTTGTGCACAAAAGGAGCTTGAGAAGGAAATACACAATTTAAGATTCACCTAGTAGTTCAAAATTTACTTGAAAACTGTATTAGTCTTGCTACTCTTCCTGCCTTCCTCCTATACAGTTTCTTAATTATTATGTTCTCCCTAAGTTTGTGATTAGCTTCACTATACTTATGTTTGCTTCTTTTTCACATGCTTTTATTTCTATTATGCCTGCTTGTATGTGGAAATCTTCAATACACACACACAGACAAATAATGAAAAAAGTCTCTACAATAGACAAAATGTGGTCATGTAACCAATCTCAAGCAAGCGGACAAAATGACAGCACAGAAAGAAACTCAGTCGCCTGCTCCTTCTCCTTGTAACACGGTGTGGTTTATCTGCTTATTATCTACTTACGTGGCTTTTGTCACGCAAGTCTCTGAGCTCCTGATAACTGCTGAGTAACTCGTACAGAAAACACGCTTTTATAGAAATAGAAAAATATTTTAATTTCCAGTTGATGAATGGCTGCCAAAATACACAAAAATAAAATCTAGTGCAGGTAATAGGACATTCTGTAATGATCTGCCTGGATCTGACCTTGACATGGTCAGACTATCTGTGGCAGAACTGGTTTTAGCCCTGGGCCTTCACTTCTTAACTCTCCTTGTCTTTCCCATATTCACATTCTTTTGTAATACAGGAAAAAGTTATGTGTCCTCTTTGTATGAAGAACTGCTATTTCTTGTGATCTCAACATGTCCTGTTTTATAAATGTGTAATATATAGCCCTGGAGAATAAATGTGAAACTTCTGTGGAGCTGGCAACTTTCCCAAGCTCCTCAAATGGACAGCCCTTTGCTCTATGCCATAGGGAGGTGCTGGTTCATGGGAGGTCTCCTTCTGAACATCACTTGTCCAGTGCTTGCTGTTTGTTCAATGACTGAAAACAGCGAAGAAGCGAGGGCTATGTCTTTCCTACACAGAGCCTGCGTCAAAATGCACGTTAAAGACATCTTCCTAGAAATCTTAGATCATAGTCGACAAGTTCAGAACCAAATCATCCTCCACTTGAGACACTTATCCATGGGAGAAAACGTAATCATTCATTTGACAATCATCACCAAAATTCGACGTTCTTTGTGATATTCTATTTGTGTTTGTATGACGCAATTGAAAGCATTGATAGGATAAAAATCTGCAGAAACTTGCTTCTCCAAGAAAGCTTCCAGCTCAATTGCAAGCACCGAGTTTCAAAGTATTCTGGAACTGTCTTAAAATTATTTGGTAGGATAAAGAAGCCAACACAGCATTCAATATTAGGTTTTGAGTGTCTGTGAAATTACTATATTGCTTCAAAATGTTTAATTATGCCTGTGTGGGCTTTGACATTGCTCTTTCAACTGACAAACATAATCTCATAGTGTGTCTAAGCCTCTCCACACAGATCTTACAAGCTTTACCCTGCTGTCAATATCCTGCCTTGGGTTTCATGACCTAGGTTCAGTGAATACTTCAGGACATCCAGCACATGGCATCAGACATCTTGATGACACCAAACCTTGCACACTGCTGTTTAATGACCTCTTGTATTATTTTTGTCTGTTGACTTTCTAAACCCATCAAAGCAGATTACAGCCACTTACAGTGTTCATGTCTTCTGAGTCCCCTGCTCAGCTTAATTCAGCAAGGAAATCACCTTAACTGTCAGATATTCACTGTACCCCAAAATCTCTCTAAAATACATCATAATCCTTCAGTTGGACTAAGAAAGGATCCCTTTTCAAAGATAATTACACAATCTGTTTTAAACAACTTTTTTGTTCTGATACACATAAGGGATCAGATTTTACTTCTTTCTCATTCTCTTCCGTGAGCAGTTCACTGATGTCAATGGTATAAGGTCTGAATGCAGATGGCAAGCTATCGCTTTTAGTTATCTAGTGCTTGTTTAAAGTCCCACATCTGTAAAATTACTCCAAAGCAATACAACAAAATAACGTACAGAAACTGAGCCCAGGCCACACAGGTACATGTATTTCTCAGGCATAGTTCTTGATAGTTTTGCATACTTATACTTGGGATGAAGTTTGCTGTGATGAACACAAATGTGTTTGTCTTGCTTTAGACAGCCACTTCTTTTTTAATTGGAAAGGCGATTACAGCAGGATTTTCTGAGTGCATCCCCATCTTCTCCTGTTGCCCCTTCTCAGGTGAAGAAAAATTACTAACAATAAATACATATGTTAAGGTGGTAGCAAAGTCAATGGTCTACCAATGCCAAGTATTATTTCAGAATATGTGATCGGGATTGAATGGGACAGAGGGAAAATACAAGAAATAATTTTTTTCAACCCTTTTACTTGGACGTATCTTTGCCCTGGACATAAAATCTGTAACCACCACTTCATACTTGTGAAAGGAAAATGAAGCTAGAGAAAATGAAGCTGAAGAAAATGAAAACTTCTTTAAGTAGCAATTGACGCTCTGTATTAGCAAAGAGGTTAATGTGAGCAGTATATTTACTTGTTTTGTTTTCTCCTCGAAGAAAGAGGACGTGCGGTATCTATGCAGGAAAATTTACTGCCACCTGACTAAAATTAGATAGTCCACATTTATGCTTTGAGTTTATGTCATTATCCCAGGAACGGTGTGGGAGTTTAAACCTATAATCTCTGCATACACAGGGAAAGGATGAGGACTATTCCGAATAAATGTGACAGCCTCCGAAATTCAGGTCTTAGTATTTGACTCATTTTTTAATGAACTTAAAGCATAGGTGCTGGAAAGCAAAAGTGGAGGGGAGAGGAAGGACAAGTAACCAAGCATACCATATGGGTATTTAATGTATCTGCTAGCCTGCTGTTTAACCACTCTGGAGTCTTGTAATAGTATTAGCTGACACGGACGTGTGACCGTGCTTATCAGACGTCACCGATGGACTAAGAGACATGCTGCGGTGGTAAGCCCCAGCACTCCAGTTTACATTGCACCCTGCAGCTCTGAGCAGCAGCTGATTTAGCTCCTGCTAGTCATACTTTCAGATGGTCTGCTACTTAATAGATAACAAACACTGCCAGGTGTAAGAACTCTCGATAGATTTTTCCGACTTTCCTGAACTTCTGTTGACAACCTCTGCTTCACTATGTTGACAATTTTTTTTTTAAAGCAAGCTCAGAGCCCAGAGCCTTTGCAGTCTACTATCGACAAACTGTATGGGGTGGGGGGGCAGGTAACAGCAGCTCTCAGTAAATGACACCAATTCTCAGTAAATTAGTTGTGTGGACAATGACAATTTTTAGTTCTAGCCCTCAGACCTGTCATTCCATGGCAGCTTTGCATATTGCAGCATATTGTGTACTATCTCTGCTTCCTACAATCGGTTGTAAATTCAGAGGGGCAGGAAGTAAATACCTAATCCAAACCCAGCATCAGTTTTATTTTGTTTGGATCCTACCTCACTGCACTCAGCTGCACCATGGCTTTCCAGAATCAAGCCCTTACAGTGAGCTCATGTTATAAAAACAAGTGCAAGGCAACACTAAAATGTAATTGAAAATATTACTGTTTCCTTCAGATGCCTATTTCATAGAATCATAGCATGGTTTGTGTTGGAAGGGACCTTAAAGACCCCCTGCCAGGGTCAGAGTCACCTCCCACCAGACCAGGTTGCTCAAAGCGCCATCCAACCTGGCCTTGAACACTCCCAGGGAGGAGGCATCCACAACTTCTCTGGGCAATCTGTGCCACTAACTCACCACCCTCATAGTGAAGAATTTCTTCCTAATATCTAACCTAAATCTACCCTCTTTCAGCTTAAAGTCCCATCAACCTGAAAAATTATAGCACTTTCTCACTTACCTGACGTGCCTGTCTATCTGTAAACCTGACATCCTATGTTCCAGATCTATCATAAACAGACTGGTTTGGATCATGACACAAATCCATGATGATTAAGAGATCCCTTGAACAGGCTCAAGAGTAACTCATGAGCCAACTGAAAAATACTTGCTGTTTTCACTTGCTCAAACTTCTGTGCTAAATTCTTAACAGAGTGTTTAATGCATGTAAGAAAGTTTTCAGAAATTCCTAAGAAGCTGGATCACATCTTACAAAAGGAAAAGCAACTATTATCCCAGAGAGCATATAAACAGAAACCATTCATCTAAAAGCCAGAATACAGCAAGACTCCGTTATGAGGCAAATTTTGGACTAGTAAAGCTCTAGTTTCTCCCTATTCTATGTTATTTCTCCATTATCTTTCAGTCAATATAAAGCCAGAGTAGACCAGATACAGTGGTTCCTTTGTTTGTCCATGAAATTATTAACTAAGCAGGCAAGACAACAATTGTGCATCATTTCTGTACACAGCTACAGTCTCGTGTGTTCATGTTTGTGCATGGCTAAATATGTGTATATACGTTCACGACAATGACTCTTCAGCAAAATTAACAAGGCAAGCCCTGCAGGGCTAATTAGTTTTTATTGCATAAAACCTTGGCAAAAAGTTCTCATTTCCTCCCATTTAACGGTTTGCACTTGAATTGGCTCCATTTCTGTTCAAGTCAAAATCTAGTTTAACTGGTTTCAGCTACAATGGGAATGTTACAGTATTTCTTGCAATGAAGATTATTTCCCCGATTCAGTGATTCAGCGCCTTGGACCCATCTTCTACTGTGGAGCTGGTGCAAGGTCAGAGCAACGCGCTTGAATTCAGTGGCCAGCCCTTATCTAGTCTGAACAGCCGTGAATAAGACAACTTGCAAAATGTAGCAATTTGTAAGTTTTGCCCAGAATTAGAAAAAGATGCAATTTCTGGGATTCTTCTGCTGTCAAACTAGTTGTCGTTCTTTCCTTCTGTCAGATGTCCTTTGATCTTTGTCCACCGTTCTGCCATTTCCCTTAGCACAGTATTTTTTTTCTCAGGTTGGATGTCAACATGCGAAGCAGATCAAGGTTTTCTAGTTGGGGTAGAACCGTATCTTCCATGTGCCTTATACTGCCAGTTCAATATACGGCACATGCTAAGTTCTGAGAATACATCTGATCTGAACTATCTCATGGTTAATAAAATAAAGTTAGAGCAATGATGTGATCCACTTGAGAAAAATATAGAACACTGTCTGTCCCTATGTTGCTCAACAGAAACAGTACTAGGAAAGTTTATGCAGACTAGCAAATTATTCTCACAGCAGAAGACATATTTAGAGAGTCTGAATTAAAAATTAGCACATATGCTTTTATTCCTGGAAGCATGACATCCACAGTATTGGCAGTTTGGGACCAGTCTAACAGACTCTTAAGCAGTTTCCACCCTTCTGGAGTACCAGATTAATTCTCCACAGATGAATATGATGTAAATATGAAACACTTGGCTCCCGCTCGAAGCAGTCAAGCGTGATTTGCTGACTACCCCACCAGCACTTCAGCAGGGCGTGAGCTACGTTATTATTCCTGTCAGCAAACTCTCAGACGGCCAATGCCAAAAGCTTCTGCTCCCTTCCCAACAATGCGACAACTGCTAGTGAGATACTCAGACAAAACAAAACTGACCCCTCAAAATCAATTAAATATAGCAGTTTAATTTCACATTCTGTGTCACTGAACCAAAGCCAACCGCCTGAGGGGACGGAGGACCTGGCGGTACTCTCAAAGTATGTGAAGCGCTGCATCAACTGTCACAAGGAGCTTTGAGATCAGCCATAATCAGCAACAACATTGTGCAGGTGTACTGCTTACGCGCTGTATGTGCACTGTAACTTTTCAGTAGTAACCGATGAGAAGAAAATAATATTTTCTTCATTTCCGTTGCTAATCCCTGCTTTGATCTATAAAAATACCCTACTAGCTAGTTCTGGGGAGGGCAGATTCATCACCTCAGTTGATCACACAACACAAAGCTTGGATATTACACTTCTGATACAAATGAAGCACTGCAAAAATGACCAGACTATAATGTCACCAGTCTTACCAGAACCCATTCATGCACATGAAGATACATTTCTGCATTTTTCCCTTAGGTATAGCATCTACATTACCTCATTGTCACAATGTCTTTGAATCTGTTCTAATTTTCCCCATATTGTGAGAAAACTTCTTGACTTATTTTCTCTTTCTGTGCCTATAAAGAAGACCATTTAACAGCCCCATTCTCCTGTTTAGAATAATTCAGCATGTTTTGACTTAGTTATTTGAAATTTGAAACGTTTTTATCTCAAAGGCAGATGAATTACCAAATCTATCACATCCATATGAAACTATCAACAGAACTGAGTCTGACCTGAGTGAGATTTCAAGGATGTAGAAAAAAGGTGGTTCACTGTTTGCTTCTACAGAAGGTGGATCATGAGACAAAAAAGTGCTGTATCTCATCTCTGTTTCACAAAACCAATCATTGTACTCAAATGCTGAATTTTAAGAGGTAACTTGCAGTTAGGTACATGCTTAAATTCAGACCAAATAATATGTACAAAATATAATCCACAAGTATCATAATGTGATGAAAAGAACAAGGTATTCCCTATTTATTCTGTAGACAATGTGATCATTGATTTTAATATTAACTGTCATGGTTTCAAGGGGACCGACTACACAGTTTCGAAGAAGTGGTACGCTGTATGCCTGTCACCAAATCTATTGCTTTGTTGGTATAATGTAACAGAGTAGCTCTCAGGAAAGAGCATGCCTTTGTGTGACTAGCTGCAAACTTTTTCTTCAGAAGCCAAGGATAGTTTAAAATTTAAAAAAAACACCCCAAGGCATAAATATTTCTTTTGCAGTCTTCCAATACCTGGCTAAGTTTCTGTGGAACACACCTTGCTGCTGTGCACTTAAGTAAGATGTTGTAGCCCATTAGATGATAGATAACCACTGAGACGAATTTAATTCCCATTTATTTCAGCACAAATTGAAGATGCTGTTTGCAAAGAATCCTCAAAGCTTTAGGGTTAGGGTTACGGTTAATCCAACTCTTCCCTAATCCAAATCCATTTCTTTCCTTACAGTGTTTTGGAAAAGCTGCAGCTTCCATCCAAACAGAAGAGGATGGGAGAAGCTATGCAGACAACTGACCTTGCTGCCTCACAGAATGAGAAAACTGAGAAGTCTCTTGAACTAATATGGTGAACATGGAGCAGGACACCAAAACCTGGTTTGTCTTCCCTTTCTCCTACCTCTGGTGAAGTCAGGCACGCTGCTGTTTTTAGCTTTTGAGAGCTGCATTTGGTGATGCAGCACTAGAAGACAACTTGACAAGTCCTCACCCGTGCCATGCAGGTCCATACAGCTGAACCAAGGTGCCTACCTGAGCCTTGAGCTCCTTCTGCAGTCTGTGGAGCAGGACATGTTACCTAAGGCTGTCCTTAGCCATGCTAAGCTCCTGTTTTCCCTGGCTATGGGATGGAGCTGGAGACAACCAGACTCCTGACTCAGCCACCTCGGTTTGGGTGCTGGAGGCAGAAGAGACGAATTCTTAGCTCTCCTGAATCGGGACTGGGTCTGGAGAGCCAGTTCAGCTTCAAGTAATGGGACTCCTACCAACAGAAAGGAGGGCTGAATTCCATCTCAGGCTGCAGATTTCATATTTAGCAATGTTGCAGAGTAATCCAACTAAGCCAACATTTTCTAAAATGCATGGAACACCTCAAAATTAAAGCTCAGTACCTAAATGATTTAGATGCCTAAGCAAAATTCAATTAAGGTAAACCAATTCAGGCTGAGTTTAGATGGTTCACCTCTTCCATACTTTACAGTTTTTTACAAGTAAGAAAACAAACCTTGGACGAAACACTTCTTCCACAAACTGCTATTTCAGCAGCAACTGAAAAAGCTGAAGTAACCGGAGTTCAGCTACCAAGCACTTAAGGAAAAAAATACTACAAAGTGGGACCTCTTGGCATTTATGTTAAAAACATTTCTGAAGGAGCTGCTTATGTTTTCTCTTCCTCTCCATAAGATAACGGCTGGAAACTGCTGACAAGGATTGTATCTGAATTTGTACATATACATACATACAAGCACAAACATATACATACATATGTACAAAACGACAGAACTCATGGTTTGAAAGCTGAACCCAACGGGAACACATGGCTCATGTCAGGGCAGGGCTGTGGCTTCTCTCCTGGGCTGGGGCTCTGGGAGTCACCGGTGAGACGTGGCTCAGGGTGTTGGTCAGGTCACCCCCCCAGCAGCACTGCTGCAGAGCTGAGACCTGCTTCTGGGCTCACTGTAGAAAACCTCTCATGCCTTCTATACCTCTTTTGTCTCCTGAAATTATTGAGGGTGTTTCTGGCTTTATACAATGTCTCTAGGCATTGTGAGATTGTAAAATACTGGCGAATGGGATCGCTGCCTATCACATGACCTGCTGACACTTGAAATGTTCTTTTGACTCCCCTTTTATTTGCACAAGTTGTTAGACTAAAGAGCCAGACACCATACCATTTTTCCTCACACCAATCACCTTATTTCCTATTGTTAGAGAAACCAAACCACCACATATTGTCAAGTGACATTTCTTAAATGCTGTAAGATACAGAAAAAGTTTATTCTTTCATGTTTTAGACTGATACCTTGACTTCTGTTTCATTGCACTAAAATATTTAATTCTACTAGGTAATAAATATTCTCTTACTAACCCTTCTAAAAACCTCTACACGGGGACTAAAATTTGCTCTGAAGACATTTGATTCTAAAGGAGAAACAACTGAGAGATTATTTTTCTTTAGCAGATTTCCTAATCACATACTGCCTTTGCTTCACTAGCTGAGTATATAATGAAGTCCTCTAACAGCTGTCATATTTCAGTATCTGTAGACTCCTGGAATGGAATTTTTATGAAATCAGTGGCAAGAAAGAAAATTTGAAACGCAAGACTCCAGATTCAAAAATACGAGCTCCACTTATGGTATTTCAAGCATTGCCATATTTCTATTTACAGGATTTATTCTATTCTAAATCCAGTACAAAAAATACAAATTTTATTGATGAAATAATTTTGAAAAATGCAGGGTGTACCTCTTGGTACAGGGAATGAGGGGGGAATTACTGGACTGTAATATTCTCTCTAGTCTTGAACTTGTTCTCTATGGTTGTCAACTTTTATCCATCTGTCTGAGAAACTGCAGAGATGGAAGCAAAGGCGTAATTGCCTTCCAAATGAATCTTGAGTTTTAGCTAACCCCTAATGAAATCAGCATCCATAGGACAGAATGAGCACTACTGCACAGTATGACAAGGAAGGCTTCCACATCAGCCTCGCCTGAAAGACCTGACATAAGATACTCCCTAACACAACCTGCTCAATGTTTGCTTTCCACAAGGACTGTTATGATTAACGAGGGCTTATTTCTTTGCTATTTGTCAATGATTCACACTAGCATTCAAAAGAAAAAAATATTCTTTATTTCTTAAAGCAAACATTTTATGACCCTGAGAAAGCCTAGTAGCTAAACGCTTTCAAGCCACAAAAAAAAAAAAAAAAAACCACAAAACCCAAACCTGAAAACACAATAGACTCAAAAGATCAAAACCTGGCTTTGATACCGTTGAAAAACAACGATATCTTGTGTAGATCCAACAATGTAGCAGAGATGCTCACCAGCTGTCAGGGAGCAGCACAGCATTGTCTTCCACATCGCTGGAAATGGGCCCCAGCTGTGTTTTGTCACTGGCCTCGTAATGAGGAGAGCTGCTCTGATTTAGGCAGGGGACGGTGCATTTTTCGTGACATTTCCCTTGGGTGTCTTTTTATAACTACATTTCTGCTAATTAACTTCACCTCCAACCTCTTCAGTCACACCTTATTTGATCAACTGTTTGGGTATGAACACCACAAGGACACAGATTGACTCAATAAACTCAAGCGACTGAAATAGCACTGTTAACCAGAATCAAGCAAACAAACACAAAACTTGGCTCAGGGGCCATTTGACCTTGAAATATCCAAAATGCGCTCAGCAATGCCCTCTTGCTTAGAAAAGTCCTAACACACTGCGGCGGCAGTACATGAAAAAGGAGGATGAGCTTTCTCATAAGAACATAAGCAAAAATGGCCATGCTAGGGCACAGCAACGGCTCACCTTGCTCTTTATCACATCTGAAAATGCCCAGTACCAGTTTTTTTATAAAAGGGAAGAGCTCAGGGGGAGACTTTCCTTGGTACATATATCCAACCTGGGCAACTCATGGCTGGGGATTTCCAGAGTTGGAGGTTAAACCTGTCTCGCTGCCTATAGCAGCGTTCGAGGGATCTTTCCTTGTGCTTACGCTCTCTGTTTTCCTTGTTTGCACATGAGTTCCACCTTCTGAAGGGTTATTTATTTGCAATAAAACTCTTTGATTAGCTGTTTTACCATGCCAGCTTGGAGGGTTAATATATATCATTTCACCGGTTTTGATTTTTTTTCCCCGGTTTTGATTTTTTTTTTCCCCTACCATATTTGCTCCTTTAAAGTTGATTCCAGCAAATTTCCTCAGCTTTGTGGAATCTTTTATTTTGAAATTAAGTATTTCCAAAGTGGGTCCTTTTTATTTTTAATTTTTTAATGATGACAAATTTCCAAACAATATGCTCATTTTTAACAGACTTTCTATGGTTATATTTTGAAACACACATTTATGGGGTCTAAACATCTGATTTTTATATCACATCTTATCATGTGGGGGTTTTTGCCTTTGCAGCCTTTTTGGTTTTCTTCAGCTTTTCACAAACCCCATCCTCACTCAGATGGAGCAGTGGGTAGTACAGCTGTAGGACTTCATTCTTTCTGTTTATATCTGGGATTCTGGGTTCTTCCTGATAGCGTGAACTCTTCACTCCTAATGTATCAGAGTTTTCCTCCAATCGTGGGACTTACTCTGCCTTTTGTACATACTTTGTAGCTTGATATTACATGTTGATGGGTTTCCTTCCATCAAGGCTCTGAAGCACTTATTTGTATCCTCAAATAAAACTAGGCATTTCACTCCACTTGCCTTATTTTTTAGAGTTATATGATTTACATAGCACCTTAATATATACTATCTGTCTATTTTCATTTATCTGGCTTAATTAGGACTTTGCCATCACTGGTTTTTATTGATCTTTGTCCTATTTTTAATTAAGGAGACAGCTTTTTTTTACTTTCTGTCTAGTGGATGATCACCCTGATTTTGTGTGCTTCTTCACCTGCCATATTTTCCCTACTTTTTGTTTGAAAAAAATTTCTATAATACCTTCAGTTCACTTGTTTGTGATATAAAGAAATGACTAAACGCAACGTTAGGTGAAGACTTTATCCAAGCTTACCTACTGCCTTGATTCTGTTTTTCTGAATGCCCAGCTCAGTCTCTTTCTGAGCCATGCAAGAGTGAGAAATTGGACCAAGGTGAAGAGAAAAGTAAAGAAAATTAACTCCATTCACAGAAGATTTACACATATTGTCTAAGAAAATATCAGGTGCTACTGAGTCTCCAGAAGCCCAGCTCTAACAGCACCGACCATGTAACCATGTCCCCGCTCAACTCCGTTGGTTGCACCCACGTGTTTTTTCTCCCTCCTGCCCATTACTCACTCAGCCTGCGAGCACTCTGAGATCGGTGTGGTGTACACAGCCATTCTCTACTGGCTGCTTCAGCACTACTGGAATGAAGATTAATTGCGACCACAGGTCACAGTGGAAGGGAAACAAATGCCCCGTCCAGATAGCAGTTGCAGGATATTTACTGTTTACCAGAATAGCAGTTGACAAATTATTTACTGTTCTGAATGTCAAAATTGTTGTCTTGACTCAATATGCAACAGCCTTAGCCCCTCCCTTGTCCAACTGCAGTAAACTTCGTTTCTTCTTTTTCACAGCATGTTAAACAAAAAATTTTGAAGACGCAGATCCGATACGATGGAACTTGGTGGTGAAATCAAACATCACTGAGCGTGCTGGTCCATCAACAATGCACAGCAACACTGAGGCTGTCAGCGTGGCCCTGCATCCAAATAAGCCTTGCCTCTTACCAAGGAGAGTTAATATGAGGGTAGCACCAAAGGGTGACACAGCAATCCAGCTGCCAGTCCTGGGGCAGACCACCTGGAATTAGTTTAGGAATTTTTGCCCTGCAACCCATTTCCGAATCCGGAGGAAGTTGACTGCACCAATTATAAATTCAGCTTGTCCAAAGTCTACTGGAAGAGTAGGCAGGTTGCAGCACCTCAGAGGAGATGCTTCACATCTGCTTACTGAACAAAAGGAATTTTCAAGCCAAGAGACTAGGACGGAATTAAGAATCAATGACTATGGATAAATATCCAAAGCAAAATCTGGATGCATCTGAAGACTTCCTTACTCTTTTATCTCTGCACTTAGCATTTCTTTTTGTTTTCCCACCCACAAAGTCTTTTTTATTGCCTTTAAATTAAATATTAGTTCACTTTTCAAGCTACACTGTAGAAATCTGATCAAAGGCAAATGGTTACTATGATAAGTAACAGTTAAATTCCGTAAGTACGGTGTAATCTATAAATTTTCTTTTAAACAATAACACTGAATAAACATGTCAAAAGACTCTGGGATCAACCGACATGTACACTATTACACAGATACACCCACAATATATTGGCTAAAATAGCTTATTTCACATTAAAAGGAATAGAAGCAAGACATCTGAGTTCCTTAGGCTTGTAAGCTTGAAAATCTCTGCCAGCATTACTAAATGAGAACATTATTTAATTAGTAACGGTAAGGGAGGATAAACTCTGCCTGCCTTAAGTCTAAAATATGTAAGACCAGATTTCTGCAGAAAGAAAAGATGGTCCAGATGTAGGGGGCTGTGTAGGACATGGAAGATTTGGATTCAGCCTCCTGCTTTGTCATGGACTTTCTGAGTGATCTTAAAGTATCTGCAGTGTACCTCAGGCGCGCATTTGTACAACAGGGCTTCTCTGCTCTGCCAAACGACTGTAAATCTCAAATCATTCAATACTACAAGGCAGTCAGTACTAAAACAATGACATTAGGGACAGATGAGAACATACATCTACTTGTCTGCATTTAATTTGTAAGCAAGGCTCATTAACTTTACTCCCCAAATACTATAAAATGTTCATGCTTTCTTTAATAGACATGTTTTCACCCCAGAGGTGACCTTGTGGCACTAAATCTTTACTAGGAGTGATTTACACAACAGAAAAGCTGACAATAATAAATTTTTCTCAAGCACAACATATACCCCTCTCTGGGGTACCTTGATTTTGGGCTGGTGGACGACACGCTTATGTGACCTAGCACAGCTGCAAAGCACCTCACTTTGCAGGCTCGCTTTTATATGCACATGCCTACCACATATGCACGAACTGTCAGCAAACACGAGGGAACAGCTGTCCCCTGCTTAGCTTAAAATTCTGTCCTACACAGTTGGAGAAAACACTGCTTTGCTTTCACAGACGGAATAATCTCGCTCACAAGTCGGTTAGTCGTCAGACCTCCTCTTTCAGTAGATGGCTGTCACTATGTCATGTGCTATGAATGAAAACACGGCAAACTGGAGAACCTTTGTATGAAATCATACGGCTGCTACCTTCTCTTTTTGAGCAAACAGTCTGACGATAGAAACAAAAAGTTACATGAGAAGGCGAGCTAAGGGTTTTTTAAGCTAAGGTTTTTAAGTGAGTAATATTGCCATGGCTTTTAGGTGCCAAAATCCTAATATGCACTAGGACTTCAGCACATTTAGATACTTGGTGACTATTTTTCTCTTACTCCCTACCTTGTCCTTGGTCTTCTTTTCTGCTGATCTCTTCTAGCCTTAGGGAAATTGTCTGGTGACTTAGACTGCCTACTCCATTTTTCTCAAACCCTTACCATATGAAATAATGTCAGCTTTACAGCTCAATTATTATACAGGATGCAGAGTTATCTAAATTACATGTGTTTTTCCAACCAAAATGCATCTTGCTGCTGATACAGGTTTCCTTCCTTTCGACATCTGACAAGCCAGCCAGAGCACCAGCATCCCGCTCCCTCCCCAGGGCAGCTCGTCTCCAAAATGGGCTGCGGCTCAGCTGCCCCCAAAGCAAGCCCTCGTGCAAAGCCCTCAATTTGCCCACTGCCTTTCTGTGGCAAGGTTCCACGCAACACCGGCTACCGTGCAGAGACTGAGCTCTCAACATCACCAAGCCTGTTAGCCTGGAGGGTTTCCTACAGTCAAAGGACTATACTAGAGGTATATACTATTGTGCAAAAGAAACAGCATCCACTGGCACAACTGCAACTACAGATTTTGCACAGAAGGGGAAGAAGTGTCTGCTTTTGCTGTTCAGACATAACCCAGCTCCGCGTTTTATGTCTTCATTTTGATCTATTATCTCACTCCAATTTTTTCAGAGTACTGTAAATCTCCTTGAACAGCAACTGTGTTTCAAAATAGCACCCTTAAGCCTAGGAAATCTACCTTACCTGTGACAACTCACCAAACAATGAATGCCAAAGTATTTGACATCATTGTATAAATTTATCAGGGTTTTTCATCCACTGAAAAATGTACCTTTTTTTTTTTTAACACACTAGTTCAATACTATGGCAGTGCACACCAGCATCAATGGGTGTTTGCCTTTCCGGCATGGGAAATGAAAAGGGGAAATCCAGTTAAAAACTTCCATTCTTCTTGTGATTTCTACTCGTGTACCTCTGTGCCGGTTCAGTGTCATTTCTGTGCCCATAAGTGCTATTTGCCTACGACAGAGCAGTGGAGGAAATGCGGGAGAGAACTGCTTCTTCCATCCATCTTCACTTGGTTAGAAGAAGGGACAATTACCGTGTGTACTCCTGTAGGCAAACGGATCTGCCACCGGGATTCCCTGGTTAACGTATGCCTTTGAAGCATTCCTCCTCCTGACTGGACCACTCTTGAGTTCAGCCTAATGCCTGAGGGATAACACTCCTTTTCACATAACTGGGATACAGGGAAAGGTTCAGAGCTTTTGAAGGTTTTCTTCCTATCCTCCCTTTTAAAGAGGGAGGGGGCAAAGGCATCAAACAGATTTGCAGTTGTGCCTCCTGTTCGCAGTGACTGACACGGGCTCTCCTTTCTCTCAGCCTTGCAGGCTGACTTTCAGCTTGACTTCACGAGCAGAAGGCATCTGTGCCTGCACAGTGCCCTTTGCAGCTGCACTGAGCCTTTCCAGAGAAGCCCTGGGGGACGACGTCTCAATGAAAGACCGGCAGCAATAAAACCCTGATGATAGCAACTGTGCTCTGTTAACCACTTCTGCGTCACACACAGCCTGCTTCTCAGGAACACAGGCTTAGGCAAGGGCTAGGTTTTGGGTTTTAAATCAAATTAGGGAGGAAACAGGTGATGCTGGAGTTATAAATGCTGAAGTTAGAAGGGGGTGTTGCTGAAATGTATCAAACACGTTATCAGGGGTTCAGTGCAATAATGGGTATTTCCAACATTAGGCTTATGTTTTCAATTTCATAAAATTTATTCACATCTTTCATTAACTAAAAAATCTTTTTTTGAATACTGACAGAAATCAGTTTGAGAGTGAAGGACATCTGTGAGTCAGACACACCAGCTCTCTTCAGAGGAAATTCATTTGCTTTCAGAAAAGAAAAGAGAAGTATTTCAGAAGAGTTTATTCTCCGTTACTAACATCAGTGACACAATATTGTAATAAGACTTGTCCCGCCATTCCATCACTGTTGGTGTTAACAAGTACCAAGAATGCTTCCTAAACAGCACATCTAATCCTCAGGTTTTCTCTCTATAATACACTCCACAAGCAGATTATCCTTCAGTCCAAGATCTCTCATCTCCGTTAGCTACTCTAGTTAAAAAACTCTCTCTTCAACTTACTTATTTCATCCAAAGCTACATCTAAAAGTATGTAACAAACTGCATTGATTCTTCCTGAATTCAACAGACTGAAGAAGCTACTGAAAAGATAGGAGGAATTATTCACCGTTTCACTGTTACTGCAGCAGATACAGCACTTTGGGTGAATTTTCCATAGCTAGTTTAGAATGAAATCCGTGCACACCAACCTCATCATCGGGCAGCAGAATCTATCAACCTAAAATTCAAATTACAATAAACTACTATCAGGTTCACTGAAGCATGTATAAGGATTGACCTGAGGGTCAAATGTTAGCTAGCAAAAGTACTTATAAAATATTTATCATAAGAAAAGAAATGCACCTACCAATTAAGAAATTGCTCCTATCCGTATGTCTGTGATACTGGCTGAATTTTCCCACTTGAAAATGGCCAAACAGAACCATAACAAATGTGAATGATTTGACCATTGGAGCAGACTTTGGGCTGGCTGAAATTTGCTATGGATATTTTTTTAGCTAAACAAGTTGTCCTCTATTAAAAGTATCCTCTCTTTCTTTTCTTCCTTCCTTCCTTTTTCTTTCTTTCTTTCTTTCTCTCTCTCGCTTTCTCTCTTTCTTTCTTTCTTTCTTTCTTTTCCTTCTTTCTTTCTTTTTCTCACCTACTTCATATCTTCATTTTCCTCTCTGGGTGAGATTCCTCAGTTCATTTTTCATTGTGCACTCACCTCCTTTTATGAAAATACAGGCATGAGGAGAAGCAGGAAACCCAGTGCATAAGGCTAAAATGGGACCAGGACACACATCCACTACCAGAGTTGGTGGAGTGAAAATATTTCTGGTGAAAATGTTTCATTTTTGAGTGCTCATTAGGATGTCCTAACATTCAGCTAAGAGACAGGAGGACTTTTTCACCAATAAATGCATCTAATCTATCCCCTAACAACTATGCCTACTAACTGACACATGAAGAGAAAGGGCAACCATTTACACCACTCTCTCTGCAATTTCCTAATAGGCCACTCCAGTGACCTTACAAATCAACTTACACAGTTATTTCTTTCCCTTTGTTTAAAAATCCACTTTTAAGACAACCTACAAAACATTTTAAAGACCCAGAGAAACTCTATTACTTAGCATTCAGTTCACAGGATTTAGCTTGTATACCTTCTAAAATAACTGTTCAGCTCTGTTTAGCTTTGTTTCCCATATCATTTATTGACTTTTGACAGAACAAATAGTGGAATTGTAGGGATTTCTTATTCTATTTCTTGTCAAAAAAACTGGGACTTTTCTCAGATTATAATGTCTTTTATAATGAACTTCACTCTAGCATGAAGCCACACCGTATTTCTGTCTTCAACTTCATATATCATTTATTAAGGTAACAGAACACCAATCTAGATTTCTAATCCTGGCTAGAGAAGCATTCTCTTTCTTCCCAACACACAAGTTGCTCACCAAGGTGATCCACAGGACCTTCAACCTCATGGCTTACCTCCTGAGGAACCAGCACTCTGACGGACCTGGTGCCACTCACCTGACCTGAGCTAAACACCGTCAAACACAGCAAATTTCATTGCACAGACCTACAGTTAGGTAACGGACTGCAAAACAACATAGAAAATCTTGAATCCCAAGGTGAAAAACAAATGCTGAACATATGCAGGTCACGGGACAAGGGAAAGGCATGAGAAGACACCTGTGCTCAGTGCGAAGTGTTAAGTGTTCTGCCAGGACACAGGGGAAATCAGTAGAAGCATCTCAAAATGACTCCAGGCTTTTGGTCCTCATTTTCGATTCATGAGCATGGCCTACCCATCCCCAGAGCTTTAAGTGGGTTTCCAGCCACCTGAGTTGGAGATGCAGAAGTGGCTAGTTATAATTCCTACCACGGTATTGCAAGTGCTCACTATTCCTGCAATTACCTTATGTATCGCCAGTAAAGGGACTAAACTGTACCATGCTGGCCCGAAGGGCTGCTAAGTACAGAACAGACTTCTGATCAGATACATCCCGAACTCAGAGCCTCAGCTATAAATTATGTCTGAGTCGTCTGTCCCTCCTGCTTTAATTCTAAAAAAACCCCGTCAAACAGGACTGGCCTCATACCTATGTACTCTTTTCATATTAGATGTTTTGCCTTTTTGTGCTAAATACTGGTAGGAATGGTCTAAAGCGCTTTGAAGTCAATGTCAGTGTTTCGACAGAATTCAGGGACAGTAGCCAAGTTTTGCTGTGCTATAATCTCACAAAATGTATTTGTGTGCATACATACATAGACCACAGACCAAGATGCTTTTGGAACAGTTTTTTTTTTTTTAAATGGCATTTAACTCCACAAAAGAATTTATATCAAAATCTTTAAAAGACAATATATGAAAATATAAAGGCCTTGTGAAAATAATAGAAATGGAAATTAGTTCCCAGTTCTTCTCAGAACAAGCCTGTAACACTTTTAGTCTGCAAAATAACTACTTAACTACTTTAATTCAGCAATATCCACTGTTCCCCAGAAAAACCTTCCCCAAAGCCAAACCCAACAGTAGATGCTTCAGCAAAGCAGAACAGACAGATCATCCGAGCAGCCTTCAGTAAGCAATCCAAAAGGAGATTACAGTGCTTGGGAAAGAAACAGAGTGAACATGAGTTTGTAAACAAAACTTGATGCCATTGCTGTCTGTCGCAAAAATCTGATTGACTGAAAAAGTACAAAAAATGGGACCGTCTCAGGAGTTCACCTAAAATACCACCTTTAACAGTACATTAAAATCAAGCTAAGCTGGACTGTCCCAAAGCATGCCAGCAGCCACCCCTTCCAATGGGGCACTCTGCAAGTGGCCAGTGACACCCAAAACTGTCACTGTAACTTGGCTGTCCTTGGGATAGCTCTGGCGTGTGCCGTACCTGAGCTATTTAAAGCAATGTCTAACCCTTGCGGTTGCATCAGGAGGGACCCAATGAAAGATGCCTGAAGACACTGAACTCTGGGCAACAATGCGCCCCAGCGTTCTGCAGTAAAGTTCATTACTGCCTTGGACAAAAAAGGTCTCTCTTTGAGAGCTGTTTTGTGAAGAACTTGGCTCCTGTTGGACTTTTATTTAACTTGCCTTTTAGAGGCTAGAACAGAAAAACTTAGATAACCCTAGAAGGTTTTTTTATTAGTCCAGTGAAGTGCCAGTTTTTAGGCAGGAGCTTAGGGGAACACAATACCATTTCATAGAATCACAGAATGGTTTGGTGGGAAGGGACCTTAAAGACCACCCAGTTCCAACCCCCCCTGCCAGGGTCAGGGACACCTTCCACCAGGTTGCTCAAAGCCCCATCCAACCCGGCCTTGAACACTTCCAGGGATGGGGCAGCCACAGCTTCTCTGGGCAACCTCTGCCACTGCCTCACCACCCTCACCGGGAAGAATTTCTTCTTCATATCTCATCTAAATCTTCCCTCTTCCACTTTAAAGCCATTGCCCCTTGTCCTGTCACTCCATGTCCTTGTCAAAAGGCAGGCAGCAGGCATAAAAGGTTCTCAGTGATGAATGAACCTGAGCTTCAGAGGTCAGGTAAGACTCATCCAACCTCAGTTCACCTTGTCATTCAGATAAAAATTTCTTCAGGCTTCAGGTTTGCACCCCGTGTTCTGGCCCCTGCCTTTACCTACATTTTCAAAGAAATCCTGTGTGAGTATTTATAACTAGTAGCTACAAGATGACTTGAAAATTCAGCAAATATGATTCAGGCAGTTTGTAGGCGCTTAAGTACTGAGAGAAAACCACTGCTCTGATTGCTTCCACCATCTCACATATCTTCTCATTGTGCAATACTGTGAGTTAAAAAAAAAAAAGGCTCAGCTGTCAATATACTTACACATAGGATATGCATGACTAAAAGCTCCGACAACCCCAAACACACCTTTTCAAAATAAGGGCTAGTTTGTTAATCTGTATACTTAATGGTTACAGTGCCTAAGTGTGCTTTTCAAAGACAACTTTCCCCTTTCCATTGCTGCTCAAAACCACTAGAAGACCTGTCTCAGGTATGGTACGTGGAGTACAGGCATCCACTCACTGGTAATGCCATAACATTCACATGGGAAAAAAATCACGTGCACTTAACCAAACAACTTCAAATGTAGGGCTGTTGTCCGGGTCCCAACCAGCGCAAACCAAATACACTTAAAATGGAAATACACTTACTTATCCTACCTGAAAACCTGGCCTTATTGCATGCCTCCCCAAAGAGAGAGTTACCAAGGCATGTAAAAAGCAGACTGTGGTGGCTTCATAAGACAACTCTACTGGGATACTTTTTTGATCTCAAAGTCACTTTTAAACAGCTGTGCCAGTGTCATATGCTTGTTTTCAATACTCCCTCAAAGGACCCGGGGTTCAGTGCTATGTGTCATATACTCACATATCTTAATCAAATAGAAAACTCATGAGTCTGCCATATGTCATGACAAATACCATGGTTTTTTTTCTAAACTGAGAAACATGCAGAAATCTCTTTGGCTTCCTCGTCACTTGGGAGCAGATTTTTGCTCTTCCTCATCTTGCAACAAAATCAGAGACTCAAACAGAAAGGCCAGTTTGCAGATTATCATGCAGATTTGTTTTTCTCTCAGCTTCACAAAAGCAAGATGCAGCCTGTTTGTCCAGACAGTAAGTACAGCCTTTTGCTTCCAACAGATTTGGTCTGGATAATCCTTCAAATAACATCACCTTCACATCATTTAATTTATTAGTCTATCTCCCTGACATCTGATTGTTTCCAAGTACCTTATGTGAAAGAAGACAATGCACTGGCAGCTGCTTATGAAAACACAGAACGGAAATACAACATTTTTAGGACATATGATCTGCTTCTGGGTGAAGAGAAAGGCACAACACTCTGGTCTGTCCACTCAGGCATGACACAGCTTAAGTGACATGTCACAGCTGAAAATCCAGCTCGCGAGATGCCTGTGACATTACTGAGGGGTATGCCGTAATGCACAAAACATTACCATCCTAACCAGAAATACTGCAGCACATATTTTAAAAGGTATACACAATTGATAGTCTATACTCAGTTTATGACAACAGCTATAAAAAAAAAAAAAAAGGATATGAGCAGTGGTAAAAAAAGCAGTCATTGTAGAGTTAAATTGCTCTCCTAACATAAGAAGGACACATGGGGCTGGGGTAACCTGGAGAAATGCCCTCTATCCATTACAGCAAAGGATAGTTGTTCTCATGCAGATTGTACCCACTGGTAATTCACTGTAATCTCATCTATTCTAAATCCTAGCACGTTTCTCTCTGCAAGAGCTGCTGTGTGATTCTGTGAATGGTGCCAGAAGTGCAGGCACACTCTGGTCATTACTTTAAAACTTTTTTTTGCAAAATGTTGCCAATTAGATCTTACTTCCAAATACAGAGAATAGATTTCCCCAATTTTAAAAATAATTATTCTTGCCTTTTTCCCCCTTTAACAAGATTCATCACGAATCCTCTTTAATTTTCCTTAATGTATCCATAAATCCAGAGTCAGTGAAGTCCCTTCTGACAGCTCCAGGAAGGAAAGATCCCTTCCCTCTGTTCATACAATGAACAGGGATATTCCCTGGTGCCAGGGCTTGAAGCTAGCGACAGAATGTCAAAATATCAGTCACTGCATCTCTGCCCCTGGCACTGCTTCCAAAATTTCAGCATTTGATTTGCTGAGAATTAAGTGTCAATTATAAGCAGATCGGTTCAAAGGACGTTTTATTCATTTTATTTCAATAATAGTTTTTAGTAAGTTCTTTTAATAAGTTCACAGCAAGACCTTTCAGCACACCACAGATAAGATCTCAGGACTGGAGGGAACCCATATGTAACCGAGGTATTAAACACCTCTGGAGGAAGACCGATCAGACGGTAGCTCTGTTCCCATGATACTTAGGCTGACCAAAAATCCTGAATCATGGGTTACATGACACTTCATGTAAGAAGTATAAAGAAGGCAAATAATCTTTTAATGACCAACTCAGCAGTGAGCATACACAAGCTCTTAAACCAAAATCAATTAACTACTGCCAGTTTCCTGTGTTCCTTGACATAATATCTATTGAAAAAACAATATATTCACTTATCTTTCAAGACATTAAAACACTTTAGTTATTAAATATGAATGACTAGGATCAAATACAATCTCTTTGTCTTACAGTCACATTGACTGACTTTATCATTTGGCACAAAAAATAACTTCACCTTAAAAGCAATGATCGGTAATAACTGTCCTGGCCAGAATCGATGGTGAGATGAAGACATGTATTTATTACCTATGACCATCCTCTGTGCTTTACCATAACTCAGTCTGAGCAGACAAATGTCTTTAAAGTGTTGGGAGTGACAATGCAAACTATAACATTCCTGGTAGTACAGTCAGATAAAGGCACATAACAGGATTCCTCCAAAAAACAAGCTGAAACCAGAGATCAAACAGAAGTTCAACCCCACATCAGCCAGAAAACACCACTTATCTTCAATGAATGTTATCCTGCTCTAAGGTATACTGTACACAATACAAAAACTTGTGGGAATTAAAATAGTACAAAAACCATTCCTCACACTTCAAAAAAGAGGGAGTCTTAATTCTCTGTCATATCTTATGTAGACCATCCTTGGTCTACAGTTTGATGGGAAAGCACATAAAATACATAGAATGTAGGGAGAAATTATAACAAAATCAGGATCACACAGAACATGTAAACCTAAATTGAGAAGAGGACATAAGCAAGAAAAGTGTTTTGTTCATATAACATAACAAAGGATGTAAACATAACAAGAAGTATTTCTTTCACTTGAACATTTTAATATTCTTAGTGCAAACATTCAGCTGTGGACAGACACTTTCCTTATGTGTGACAGCTCTTTGCAAAACAACCAACCAGCTGAAAGTTTTCCTAAAGTCACCTGAGCATATATGATGTGACCTTCAACTCAAAAAGAACCGGTAGTGTACCATTAATTAGGGTTCACCCCTGAAGGAACATGGTGGGACAATCTAGGACATAATTTATAAGGACTTACAAAAGAATACTGAAATATCTTACATGACACTCAGCTCTGTTCTGAAGTCATGCATCATGACTGCTAATTTACACTTACCCCAAGACAACTCTTAAGCTGCTTTACAAAGTCTAAATAGGCATGAAAGTCCATGTGAATTACATATAAAACAGACTTAAGGAAAATCAGAATCAGGCCCCTACTGTCCAATAGGTGTGCCCTCTCTTGGCAAGTCATTGTAGCAAGCCTAGCCATAATGCACCTAGTAGCTAAATAAATATCAGTGGCCTGAATCTCCTCTTTTATGCTTTTTTTTTTTTTTTAAAAAGGAATTTTTTCACCTAGCCAATTAGTTACTGAATGCAGCACACAAACTCCTCATGATTTCCAGTCAGGTTTGGGATAATTATACCTTCTGTAATCCACAATCCACTAGTTAGCTGTGCTTTTCAGAAAGCAGGAATACTCACAGTCAGTAGTGCAAAGCAAAAAAATAAAACCCAGAAAACAAAACCCAAGGGAAAAAAAAAATCAACAAAATAAAATAGGACAAATGAGCCATGCAGTGAAACAAACAGAATTAACAGAGAGTACTTTCAACTCCATCACGTTTCACATAACTTTAAAGAAGGTAAACCCCATGCTGCAGAGCCACAAAGGACAATATTTTACCCTTCTGTGTATGTACATCAACAGAAGTTATGCAAAAAATCAAGGACAGAGTAAAACTGACTGGTCATTTTTTAAGGACTTATTTATACTACCTTTTATACTGTATCAGTTAATAGCCACACTGAGCTTTAAGGAAATATTCATGTGAGAAAGAATGACTTGCACAAGAAAGACCTGTAAAATCAAATCCAAGCAATTACCCTCTAGTTGTATCCAAAGGGCCAACCTGTGATATAAAATGCCAAATGGAAAATCTTGGTGATATTTATCGGTAACGTTACTGTAAGGTACTTAAAATACTCTTGCAGATGAAAAGTGATTGAGTCAGTATCAGACATCTTTAGGTAGACATAGGCTCTCCATTTGTCCTAGATACTCCACTTACTTCTGACCTCGTTCACTCTGTATTTATAGTAGATCATCTGCACTAGAAGCACTCCGTATTTATTGAGGATCTAGTCCAAATGAGTTTCATCAATATAAAACAAGTGTGAGAAAAGAACCAGGTTCTTGGATTCTATAAACAAGGATGAAAGGAAGAGCTCCTGCATCAACACTTTGAAAGAAACATTAAATTTATGGGTTCATTTGATTCACAGTCATTCCAAAGTAAGGATCCTTTGATTTTCAGTGCACTGCACAGAACAATATAACATAGACATAGTTAAAAAGGCATCAGCTCAGCTAGGTTCATCCTTAACATCCCAGTTCAGCAAGGTGCTGAACTGTAAGTGCTTGCACGATCCAGCTGCAGTCAATTTGCATCCACTGAAATCAATGCTCATTCTGGTATCTGTTGAGGACTTTTATACTACTGACAGGTTGGTCACAGCTGCTGCTGCTCTAAAGAGGCTGTTATAGATCCAGCAACTGTAACTAGAAGATGAAATTATGACTGTTTTTTACTTCCCAGCCAAAAACTCCAAGGTGACTGACCCAACTTTTCTGGAGAAAAATGGATGTATCATGACCCCACTCTGGAGAAGGTCTATTCTGCTTCAGACCTCTTTACTATAAACTTTAAAAATACATTTTCATTTTGGTTCTGCTTCAATATGCACTAGCAAAATAATTTTTTTCAAGTGGTGTTTTCATAAAATGCTGGTTACAGAAGAAGTATAAATAAACGCCTGGTCTAAAAACTCAGATGTTACTCTGAATCGAAGAATGCCAGACTCTCGCAAAACTCTGTGGCTTGCGCACCAGGCTTTGGGACTTCTCTGGGATGCAGGACACACAAAATTCTCATCTTTCCTAAATCCCAGCACTGCTTCTCATTTCATACCACTGTGCATGTCTGAAATGACCAAACTTCTGGCTATCTTTGTCTTCATCCTTCTTAAAAAGCTTAGGAATGAGAACATGGGAAAACAGAGGTAAATCTTGAATTCCTCAGTTAAAACTTCTACTGAACTCACAGAGAGCTTTGCTGGGGTTAGGACTGAGCAAAAACTGCTGTGCCTAGAATATATTCATTGGTGTCTGAGATGAGGCGCACACCTGCATTTACTAAAATTAAAAAAACTCACTGAGTAAAGTGTTCCTGCATTGCGCAACAGTACTTGACCGATAATATTCCTCTCTTACTAGCTAACCATAGTTTTCATTTCTTGCCACACACCCTTCTCGCTCTCTCCTATTCATTGTCACAGATCCTGTGAAATACCTGCTCCTCATACGCTGTCACCTTGTTGTCTCTCACCTTGCTGTAAGCGAAGTCAATGGGAAACCTTCGTTGACCCAGAAAGCAGCAGGATTTGCCCTGAGACACCTAATCCAAAGCGGGACTCCCCCTTACTTCAGTAAGCTTTCGATCAGACCTAGAAGGGCTCTTAGCAGAACCAAGAAGTGGCAAGACACAGCCACACATCAAAACCACACCTGAGTGTTTATCTCGCATCCCTAATCTTTTACGTGAAAGGGATTAAAAAGCAAGGTGTTCCTGTCAACTGGGTGCTACACAGGATCTGAATGATTGAACAGGCATCTGTAGGATAGCTATGCACATTGACACGGCTTCATCTCTCTCTACAGAAGTTCGACAGGGAAAAAATACTTGAATTTGAGGCTTCACAATAATATTTCCTCATTCTGTTCTCAACTTTCCCCTCTTGAAACCCCACCATCCTTTCTGCTCCTACAAAGGAAAGAAGATGGTTCTGCCCCTTGCTTCAGGACAAACGAGCAACTTACCACATAACGGAACAAAAGACGAGAAATCTGAAGTGATGTTACTCAAACATTTCAGATAAAACCCTGCCACAGAGCGTAACACAATCTCTGATGGCCCCACACTCTTTGGAAGTACATTCAACTTATTCCAGCACATCTTTTTTACATGCAACTTTGCTTGTCTGCTTATGTTCCCCAAGTCTGAATGTGCTGTGACAGCTTTTTCTCTCCTTAATGTCATTCAGTCAAGTTTCTACAGCCATCTTTGAGATGCCATGGGTGTATCTGACTATAATTTTGACTCATAGATATATATTTACAGATTGAAGGTCACTAGAATGAGAAACCAAGTGCAAGTAATACGGTGACTTCCAGATGCTAGAATCACAGAAACCACATCAAACAGCATTAATTTAGACAGAAGGCAATTGAAATAATGAAAACCATTGCAACTTGTATACAAGCACAAAGTGAAACTCCCTATAGCAAGAAAGCATAGAACTATAACATTCAATCAAACTAGGAGACAAGGGAATAGGGAAATAAAAAGGTAAAAAAAAAAAATTTAGACTTCCGGGGAAATGAAAGAAATGGTCACTTTCATTTGCAAAACCTGAGGAGAAATCTGGCCTGAGTGGCCAAAGGGGGATTTTCTTAAAAGCTCAGAGCTGGCCTAACTCCTTTCAAGCAAATCCATGACAGGGCACTGTTAAGTCACGAGAAGAGTTCAGTCAATGGCAAGCACTCATGCAAGTTTAAACACTCTGTATTTCTGCATTTAGCCACCAAGCAAAAGAATGAATGCAATTCACAGGCAAAGAACCCAAGAATCAGTATTTTACTTTCACCCTATTCATCTGGTCCATCTTACTGTGTTGACTCCTACCTAATTTTAGGAAAACATTAATTAAGCATGTGTCTCAAACCCTATAGGCAATTGCCTTCTTTGCTATGTTTAAAAGAAAAAAAAAAAAAAAAAAAAAAAGGGAGACAAGAAAAGATTCCACAAACACACACTCGGGTTTTGTCTCCCCTCAAATGCGCCTGCCGGGCACGGTATGGGATGTAATATACGGCCAGGCAATCTTGGAGCTCCTCCCGCCTGCGTCCAGGAGGAGGCGAGGTCTGTGACAGACCACATCAGTGATGTTTAAATTGATGAAAAGCTGGTCCCTGACTCCTGCAGGCTGTGTAGCAGCTGTGTCACAAAAGTGCTGGGGGGGCTGATGGATGCTAGCTTGTACCAGGGGATCGCGGTGTGTAACACGGTCTCCCTCAACCCTTTTTGGCACGACTTACGCCCATCTGCTTCCCCTCTGCTCCTTCTCCTGGAGAGGAACATATGGCCCAGAATATGTGTCTCAGAAGCAGAAAATGTATTCATATAGTTTTTTAAAACATCCTGAATACCTTCTTTTTTTCTCCTATAAGCTTTTATTCCAGTTACGAGCCTTATATTCCGGCAAAATAAGTAATTTTTTTACAAAAGTAAGCCCTTGCTTAAACAGTTAGGCAGCCCACAATGAAAAAAATTGTGTATTGCACCTCATTAGTTGCTACTGCAAGAAAAATCTTTGCCAAGATTCTGATTTTTGTCCATTCCACCATCATATTTTAATACTTACCTTAGTCCAATAGCATTGCATCCAATAACAAATCAACAACAGAAGAAAAAAAAGCCACAGTTAAGCTTAACATGAACATCTAAACACCAAACATCTTTGCTCTGAGTGGTTCAAACTGGAGTTAAGCTTCCACAATTTACCTCATGTTAAATAGCACCTCACATCACAAATAGAACAATGAAGTTCCTCAAGAAGCAAGAAAATCTTTCTTTTCAATAGCAGTACCAACGTCTGTATGTGCAGTCCCGCTTCCCGAACAACGGTAAACTTGTTCACTGTATCAATAAGATTTTTGACAGCTTGCCCGTTTGAAGACAGCAGGACTGGAACAAGGCTTCATGTGAATGTTTCCTCATTTCTGCCTGAATATATACAAATTTTACATATATATGTGTGTGTGTATATGTATATAATATATACTTGTTTATATAAATATACATGCATGCATATAAATATATATATGTATTTGTGAATATATGTGCTTTAATATTTTAATACTTTTAGACAGAACACTCTAATTCTTGATTGCAAAAATGCAGTGTAAGAGAAAGCACACTGCAGTCCTTGCCCAATGTAAGACCACACCAGAGAGCAGCTGTTGACGTTTTTCTTTGATAACATATGCAACACACCTTACGAGAGACTGATACCACACCTATGCAATACCTGTAATAGGACAAGTAGCAATACTGAAACGTATGTTTCTCATAACCAAATGTTTTTCTAACAAAAAAGTAGGTAGTGTTCTCTGGCTGTATTTTCATCGAAGCATTTAATATGAAGTCCATTAACAATCACACAGATGTTTCTGATCATATGGAACAAAAGTAAACTGTAGCAGTTGCCTAAAATCAACTGAAGCCAACAGGATTCCTTCTGCTGGTTTCAGTGGGTTTTAAGACAGATTTGGGTGTATTCACTTCATGATATGCAGATTTTTAGATTCTTCTCTTCTCTAAATGTTTCAGTGAAAGCTGTTGACTCCTGCATGTCAGATACATGGGTCATGAAACCATTTTCTACTGTCTTTGCGTTAAGCCTATTGTTCATCCTACCTTTGCTGCCACAGATGAGTTGGGTTTCTCCAGCAAGTCCCAGAGCTTCTTCCTTTTCTCTGGGCAGCAGGTATTATCAAACTCTTCCCCTTCTCTCTCTCGCATTGTCTCTGCCTCTCTCCTCAGCTCCTCATTCATCTGCTCTTTCTTTTGATGGTATCTTGCCTGGCAGCAAGATTCTAAATATATCTCATCAATCCCCCAGTAATCAAGCTCCTGGCCAAAAGAAAGAGCACACATTTCTTCCATCATATGTAGTTTCCCTGTCCTGTAGAAATTCAAAATGGAAGTGAAAGCCCCTGGGTGTCGATCAAAAAAATACTCATTTTCATTTAGATTATAGTCATCACATACTTCTAGCAGAGATTCATGAGTATTGCAGTCTCTGAGCTTTCCTAATCGTGTCCTTGGAAGTCTGTCCAAAGTCCTCCACAGCACTTCATGGTTCAGCCCACCAACATTTATTTTAACTCTCCGCGAGCAGGCTTTGCTCCTAATGATCTCCACTGGTTCTGGAGGCAGAGAGAGGGTAGACCTTGAAGACTTTTTGTTGATCCCTGGCGGAGCCTTCTCAGCCATCCTGAAAAAGATGTAGTTGTAACACCAGAGTCTTTAGGAGAGTGACCTTGGAGACTACAAATATTTGAGCAGCGTCCTCTTCAGACAGACAGCTCCATTGCTGAAGCTAAAAAAGACAAAAAATTAGAATATTGCAATGTACAATATATTCCCCAATCTCTCCCTGTCTCTCTCCTACCACGCTTTCATATGCAGATGAAAATTTAATGATGGTAATTTGCTCTCTCTATAGTGAGACTCTTTTGTGGTAGTATACAGAACGACTGGAACAACTGGAACAGCTAAGAGTACTATGTTTAAGCAAAGGAAAAATTGACTGGAATTTCTGCATTCATGAGAATCAACTGTCACTGTACAGAGGACTTGGGGTTTTGTTGTTTTGTTTGTTTTTTTAAAATCAGTTTCTGATGCAGCTGTGTTAGCTTATATCTGATTGCTTACCAATTAATTTGTGAGGTGTGCTAATGGAAAGATTTTAGGGGTACCGTAAGGAAAAAGTGAGATAGAGGCTAGCTTCCCTTTTACTGAAAAATTCTAATTTGGGAGATACTATAACTGAATAAAACAATTACAGCATATGAAAATCTCCTGTGAAACCAAACTGCTTCCCTCCCTCTCCCAACTCAGACCTTGATTTGCTGTATTATTTCATGGCCAAACGTTAATTCACCAAACAATTCAATTGCCATCTTGACATGTTGAATTTTCGAGCACCAGACAGTGCTGATTTCTTTACAAATTGGTGAAAAGAATCCTTACTCTTCTGCAGCCAACTGACCAGCAATACATGTTATATAGGCAAGGACTGTGCATACCATTCCTTGGCTCCTCAGAAAGGCTTTTCTCTGCCCCACTTGTTCACTTGCTAAGTTGCTGCAGGGACATGATTTCTTGACAGCAACCACCAATCTCAGGTTTAATAACCCACAAGCGCATCCTTACTCGCTGTGCCTCATGCTTCAGTGAACTCTGAAGTGCAGCTGTTCGTCACCAAATGTGGAATATCGGTATCAAACAGGAAGGAAACCCACCCATCACCTCAACTATGGTCAATTATCTGACACAGTGCTTAAATAGTAACCTAGCAATGGTATCATGGCCCAAAGGGAAGAATATTAAGAATGCTTAGACAAGCTTCTCTTCCAAAGTAGGAAAGTCCTCCTTCGTAATATCCCTGAATTGACATCTCCCCCTCCCATTCTCTGCAAATCAACAATTCAACAGTTTGGTCTTTTTTTTTTTTTTTTTTTTTGAAGTGAAATAACTCCAAAGCTTTAAAAAAGCATTTGACGTGAACAAGAATTTGACCCTCTTTGCAGAGTAAGCATGAAGGTTGTGATGGAAGGGATTGTTACCTATAAATACATCAGGGGTAAACTTCAGGGAGGGAGAAGAACTACTTGTACTAAAGGACCATGACGGCACAAGAACAAATGGTGGAACAAAAAAGGTGAAAATCTGAAAGGGAATTAGAAGGTCACAAAGACCAGATCCTCGCCAGAGCAGTGAGGATCTAGAATAATCCTTCACTGAAAGTATCAGGAAAAACAAATAATTATTTCAGCATGCTTATGACACTGTTGACTATGTTGCTAGTATAAAATTAAAATTACTAGACCTCATTATATATAAACTTAAGAAGTTCCTCCAACAACAGATAAAGTAATAATAAGGCTCAAGCCTTGAATGATACAAGTATTAACAGACTTCTACATCCAAAAACATCAGGGAAAAGGAAAACTACCCATCAGAGTAATGTTTACATTTAGTGGTTTTTTTTTTTTTTGGTTGAGTGCGTAACTCACTGCCTTGTTAACTCCCATGAGGGCGACAGCTCAAAACACCACAATGTCAGCAGTTTCACTGCTCAGCTGAACCTACTTCAAAAACACTAGGGCCAAAATATTCTGTCTCTTCCCATCCTGCCTCCAGCACTGCACTGTGAAACTCCACCCTGATCTCGCAGTGCAACCCAGAGCACCTCTGTGCCTATTTATGTAAGGGTTTAAGCCTGTAACATCTACCTTCATTCATGAAAAAGATAATCTGGTAACTTCACTTGCAAAGATAAATGTCATATCAAAATCAAAGCCCTGACATCAGTAGGTTTACATAATATATAACCCTTTCTGTTGTGTTTGGTTTGTGTTTTGCTTTTTTCTATCTTCACCTTAGGCTGATTTTTTTTCTCTGGTTTTACCCTCCCCCTCATCGCCTTAGATGCAAGGGGATTATGGGGGGACTTCTGAGAAGGGGGGGACTCAAGTCTTCACAAGGTCTCCTCACTTAAGCATCTCCTAGTCATCTGTGATGCATTTATCAGTCTTCTGACACAGAGACAACCACATAAACACTAAGCAGTTATGAGAGGATATTTCTCCACAGTGGAAACATTTACAACCTTTTTTGAAAAAAAACCTTTTAGACTTTAATGCACAATGATGTTTCTCCTTTAAAGGATGTCTTGCATAACAACACACGAACTTAAGAAATTCATAAAGAGGTTCTGTCAGTCTCTATGAAATCAGTCAAATCTTCAGGCAATTTCTACAGAGGTTCACTAGTTTACTTACTACTGAATCTCAGGGATTTCTTCTTTTTCTAATTAATATGCATACTCTAATATTAGCGATACCTAGTAAAACACAGTAGAAACCAAGCAGTTGATCTGATTAATCTTAGATTAACCATATCCTCATTTGCTTTACTGATAACAAAAAATAAAAGGTATGCAAGACTACACACTGGTTTAGCTTTTATGTAGTGTAGCTGCCACACCGATTTGTCAAACAATGCAAAATTACAGTGTCACCGAAACTGGTCTAAAGCTGATAAAACATTTTCTGATTTGTCAGTATAATTATTGGTTACATCTTCTTCCTTGAGCAAACATGGCTTTTCTAAAAAGCTTTAAAAATCCTGGTTAATTGTGGTCATACTGAAGTCAGCAGTGAAACATCATTAAGTTTAGCGTTGAGAAGAGTGGATCCAAGGTGCTATGTGTGTACATATGTAACAAGGGATGAACCAGCATTCACAACACGTAGCACTCTGAAAAGATCAAAACTAAAAAGCATTTTCCCAAATGAAGAATCTTGAAATGTGAGGGCTATTTTTGCCTTTTTTCAGAGCTCCTTTCACTGAAACATATACAAGCAGCAGACTACATAACTTTTTTTTAAAAAAATAATCTTTTAGTTTGTTTCCTAAGTGCCTCTTTTTCACACTTTTGTTTTCTGCCGATAATTTTTGAAAATTATTCCTGCGCAGCTTTTCCCCAAGCCTGGAGTACAGAGCTTGTATTTAACTATGCCTTTAAGAAAAACTGAATCAATGGCCTCTACTTTAACTACATAACATTTTTAACTTTATAATCCACATTATAAATGTCACACAAAATCACCAGATCTTTCATTATAACAAAATTAGGCTAGTGAAGTTACCTCACAATTCATTAAATAACCTTTCCGGATTATAGCTACTGCAACTAACTCTTCAGGCACTGCAATTTTTGTCCAGAGAAGGTTTAAAATATTTTCAGTTTAGTTTATTGCATTAACCTTCGGGCTGTGTGCAACTCCACCGTGCACTTTGTCCACCACAGGCTAGAGAGAAATGCAACTACCCCTAGAGAAAAATGCAACTCCCCCTCGGCAGGCAGACAAAGCCACCCTGCCACTCACCAGCACTGCTTGGCAATCGGTAGAGAAAGACAAATTCTAACCACAGATATATAAGAGCAACTCCAGATAAACCCCATGTTCTTTCCTTGCAATAATAAAATGACTTTGTAGGAAAATACCTGTAATATTGAATAAAACTCTTCAGAATCAAAGCCAATTCTTTGCATTAAATAAAAGTTAAAACTGCAAAGACTATGACTCAAAAAGCCAGGGAAAGCCAAAACGAAGATTAAGCGTGCTCCCCCACACCATATGCGTACAGCTTTTAATGGCGTGATTCCCCCCACATCAATCGCTTCTGCTTTAAGTGAATGGGTAATTATTTACCATTTCTTGTCATCTTTCTCATTCAGTATTTGGCCTTTGATGCTATTTAGCATGTCCTACCGCAAACCCAATACTACATGTAAAGTGATGAATTTCCCCCAGGGAGCTCTCACTATCCTATCGGAGTGCTTCCAGAGTATCCTAGAGCTTCCCTTCTCAACATCGCTAGGAGGCCATTATTACTGTTGCTTTATAATGGAGAAATGAAGGTCACAGATGCCTGAGGTATCCAATAATTTTCGCTGCTCAAATTGAGATAGCTGCTTTTTACAGAGTCCTTAGCATTTTTATCACACTGGATGGGCATGCCTAAGTGAGCAGATTAAACCCTCAGGCAGAGGAACTTGGTTGCCTGTGCCATCATGTTGCCAGAGCATCACCTGGCACGGCACAGTTAGGACTTGCTCAAATAATTTGCAGAGATGGCTGGAGAGTCAGCATGCTTCAAGGTCTGCTCCTAGTAAGTGGTTTGTCCACAGCCATCTGCTTTTGAGCCTAGGTGAGTTTAACTGCATGCACAAGGGTCACCATGCCAGCTGGCCAGAGCAGTGCCAGCTCCTTCCATGGCCTGCGTGTGCAAGACCTTGCTCCAAACAGATTCACTTCCAAGCTACTTTTGCATGCCTTAGTCTTAAACTTCCCTCCCGATCTTTGCCATGCAAATTGCGCCAAAGAAGGTGGAGATGTTACACCACATGAGCATGCTTCACTGTTGCGGCATGTCCTCCCTGCGCATATAAAGCACTGGTAGGAAAAAAGTGGGTGGTATGTAAGAAAAGGCTGTATCGTAAGGCCCCTAGGAAAGGGGAGCAAATTTGCTTTGTTCTGACTTTTAAGAGAAACTTTTACCATTTTTGTCAGAAGATGTCTTTTTCTCAAAACTTGTCAAGTTGTTTACAAGGAAAGATTGTATTAATTCATTTCCTTGCTTCGGAAACGAATGGAAGAAGTTTTCAGAATTTGTTGAAAGTCCGTCTTCAACATTTTTTAAACAAAATCTAGATTTCTGGTTCTAATTGTACTGATGTTTGATTATTGTTTTGAAAGGTTAAGAAAGCTCTGGATCAAAATGAGACATTTTGAAATTATTAAACAAAATAATGTGAGTGATCTCATTCAACATATTTTTATTCATGTCTGAAAAATCTAAGATCAATGTTTGTTCTTTTTCCCAGGGAAAAACACTCACTGAAATCCAGAAAAGTCTGGGGCGATAACTGTTGCATTGACTAGTTTGGCTATTAAAAACGACTTGTTAAAGGGTGACAAAAATCAGATCTGCAGTCTGTACATAATGCAGATATGTAACACTTTCTGGAAAAACTAGCTTTAGCTTTTTCTAAGTGTAACGTCAGGGGAAGTTCAGACTGGACGTTAGGAAAAGGTTCTTCACTGAGAGGGTGGTGGGGCCCTGGAACAGGCCTCCCAGGGACGTGGTCACAGCACCGAGCTTGTCAGAGCTCAAGAACTGTCTGGACAACACTCTTAGTCCTATGGTTTCATTTTTAGTTTTAGGTAGTCCTGCAAGGAGCATGGAGTTGGACTCGATGACCCTTATGTGTCCCTTCCAACTGGACATATTCTATGATTCTATGACTCTAAAAATCCTTAGAAAGCCTGTGCCCACCTCAGTCTTTGACTCTTGGAGCCTACAACCTGGGATAGAGCAAGTTAGTCAAGAAAAAGTTGTGACAAACTAATACATTTCTACTGAGCAAACAAATTTTTAGAGCTTTCTATGCTGGCTTATTTGATTGTATGATTCCTTTTTTTCCAACTTCTGCTTTACTGTATTATCTCTGCTACCACATCTCAGCTATCAAATGTCTGTTCTTTGCTTCAAAATATGAAGACCCACTATTTCTTAATGGTGAGCTGCGGGATCTTTATTAATAGCTGTCCTGGTTTGGCTAAAACAGGG
>NW_009634750.1:393-876 GCF_000690535.1 Cariama cristata | reverse complement strand
GACTCCGGGAGGCTCTCGCTGGAGGACAGCGAGTGATGGAGACCGGAGGAGAAGCTGCGGCTGGTGTGCAGGACCGACGACTGCTTGGAGATCTTCTTGAAAAGGGATTTTCTCCTGGAGCGGGGAACAAAGAGGGCACGGAAAGGAATAGCCTCGGCTTCGCCTTCAAGCTGGTGGCCCCGGGTCTGCCGAGCCAGTGCTGGCAGGAGTGGACCCCTCTGGACACCCCGGCATGGCAGAGCCAGAGCATCCTCCGCGGTACGGCACACACCAGGACAAACGCCGTTTTATCCCATCCCGGTTCTACCCACCTGTCCTGGCCATCCCTTTTCCTGCTCTTCTTACTCCTCCGTGCCATCCTCGTCTTGGAGCTGTTTTTCCGAGCAGGGCCGATTTTAATGGAGGTGTTCTCCAGGGCGGTGGTCCGCAGGGCCACTTTATTCCCGCTCTGAGGGATGGAAAACGAATCGCTGCAGCACGCCG
>NW_009634750.1:0-356 GCF_000690535.1 Cariama cristata | reverse complement strand
GCAGAGGTGATGCCGGGGAGCTGCTGGATTGATGCCCTGGTCCTGGGCGAGCAGAGCAGCTCCGGTCACCTACCTTCAGCAGCAGCTCCACGACGTCCCGGTGAACCAAACCCAGGACTGACTCGCCGTTCACATGTGTGATGAGATCGCCCGCTCTCAGCCCCGCTTCCTGCGCAGGGCTTCCCTCTTCCACGCTCTACAATTAAAAGACCAAGATTTTATTTGGATGCAAGCCTACATTTCCTCCTGGAGTTTTCCCATTGGGAAACGCAGTGTCCGGCACCGCCGGTCCCTCCTCACGCCGAGCCCAGGCCACGTACCCAGACCATATGGTGGACGGTGTAGACGTCGCTGTC
>NW_009634749.1:55036-55725 GCF_000690535.1 Cariama cristata | reverse complement strand
TCCGTGATGGCGACCATGTTGTAGCCTTCATGCTGCAATATTTAGACTCCGGAAAATTAGTCTCCTTCAGATACACCAGACTCCTTCAAAATGTCAAATACACCAAAGCAATACAGTTCTTTTAAGTGCACCCCTCAGTCTCTACTGTTTTTCAGCTTGGTTCATTGTTCAGAAATCCTTGAATATTCCCTGGGGTAGAGGCTGGGATTCAATTGACCATTGCACAGGAAGGAGTGTGGGGTCTGTATAAATCTCAAATCCTTTTAATATACCTGGGATCTAATCATGCTTAGTTTTCTTTAGCACATACATTTAGTTTTGTTTTTTCTCCCATTGGTTGTAGTAAGCCTCTCTGTCCTTAGTGTGAATTTCCTCTGTACCTTGATTTTTTCTTGTGTAGGTTACAAATGTCCCTTCTTTACACAACTTTTATTACATCATGGTTGTTATTGGAAGGAAAGGGAAGGATATTTAAACACACACTAAAAAAAATTTTCTTTCAAATGGCTATTGAACATATTGCAAGAATACTGCAATTTATTAAATTAACTATGAATTAATTCAAAACAAATTTTATTTAAATAAAATCTGAAACTACTTTAGTTTCATAGTAGCATGCATAAGCATGGGAAATTCTTTTACCCTGACAGGACAAAATATCTTTTAATGGAAGAAATTAATTATTTGAT
>NW_009634749.1:0-55020 GCF_000690535.1 Cariama cristata | reverse complement strand
CCCCCCCCCCCCAATTCTTGTAACCAAGTGTTTAACAACATGCAGACCTTAATTTATGACATACATAAACATCTGTCCTTAAATAGCAGCAATTCCATCTGTCAATTAAATTGTTTCTATTCCCCCACATTGGGGTCTTGAATTCACAACGCACAGGCTGGGGAAGCAGATGACAGCACACAGAAAGGCTCTCGTTTATTAAGACTGGGGATTGCCATCTGGTTTTCTGCTCCTGCTACAAACTGAGCCCTAATAATAACAGAGGGAGTGTGTGTGCTCAAAATGCAGAAACAACACAATGTCCTTTCTCCAGCTGAGCAGGTCTTTTAACTTATTTTTTTTAATACTCCATTCCTTTTAGGAGGATGTATGTTCTTTGCCTAATTAATTGCTCTTATTTTGCAAAGTTGAGTGAGAACAAGTCCTGTGGCTTAGGTCACACTCTGTTAGATCTTGTTTACTAATGGTCCTGGCAAACAAGTTAGTGAGTGCCCCTTTACTGAATGAATTAATGAGGATTCCTACTTCACTATACATTTATTGAGCTAAAGGCTGTGTTTACTTTGGGTTTCTTAATGTGGACAAGGATCCCAAAAATGATACCGCTGATCTGAATTCTTCTGTGTGCTATTGAAATGATGCTCTGGCCACTTCATTTGCCATTTGTTTCAGCTGCTTAGCAACAGTGACAATGGTCCATCAGATAGTGAGTATCTCCAAAGGGTATTGAAAACTCCGTAGTTCATGCTTGATGGCCATATCAGACATGCTTTAGTACCTGCTGGTGTTTCTAGTGGCAATGTCCTTTAAAAATAAACAAGAGATTATCTTTGTGTTTCAAAAAGTGTATCTTCCAGGGAGGTGTTGTGGATTTTAGCATCTCAGCACAGCGCCGTTCCTTTTCCTTTATCTCCTCTCTGATCTCTGAAATTAGACACTTTCTTACCTCCCTCCCTCCCAGTCACCATGGTTTTAATTTCTCTATTTCATGACCATTAGAAATATTAATTTTACTAGATGGATTCTAAAATTTTGTATCCAATGGTAGACACTCTTCTTCCTGAATAGCTTTAAACAAACTTGTATATAGATATGCAGACATATGGTGTGAATGTGAGCACATATTAATGCAAACTTTTCTTTTATCCAAATGAAACCTGAGCATTTTTGATTTGCAGTTTCATTAGTGAAAAATGCATTTACTGATACAATGTCAGGATTTTACATTTCTGTGTGTATGAACCTGAGAGTACATGAGAACTTAGGATAAATTTTGAGATAAGGGGATAAGACAAAACACAGAGGGTGACTTATTTCCTTTAAAACCTAGAAGGGATGAATGAACATGCTAACATGAGTAAGGGAACTGTGACATTTACTTAGCCTGGTTTTGGAAATGGAAAGCTTCTTACAGCTTGGGATTGTCAAAGGCGTATTTTCCACTCAGGGTCCTCCCTTTGCTCCTTCATCTTTCCCAGAGAATGGTGGGGGAAGAAATTTACCTTTGTAACTGTGGAACAGCTCTCACAAGGTAGCCACATCAGCTAATTTTCTTGGTCAGTGGCTGAGCCCGATCCATTGCACTCTCTCGCAGCAAAGCAGGAGCTCTGTTTGCCGCCATCCCTATCCATAGCAGTCTGGTGGTAGCAGTAGGTTTCTGGAGGGGAAAACTCAGTGGTACAAGCAAGGCTGTCCAGGTGAGAAACCAAGACTGCCCACCTGTGAGGGTGTGAAACCACGTGGCAGATGGACCTTGACTTTCCTGCCTGCCAGGGACAGTGAATGCAACAGCCACATTCAGGCAGGTCTCTGGGCCAGACTTTATTCTGGAAAATAAACAAAAAAGACAAAACAACTTTCTGCCTTGCTTTAGCCACGTTTAAAAGGAAATCCCCTAGCTGCAAGGATCAGTTGTGCATTAGCCCCTACCCAGATCCCCCTCCGAGGAAACATGCCCTAAGTGCTTTCTGCTGGACCCTCATACATTGTTGTGTGGTTTGTACCCCTGATAAGTGTATCAGCAGACTGAAAACACCCCTCTCCAGTCCTTTCTTCTCTGCAAGTCTGCTGCTGCCTCCTCTGCCCCTCTGCAGCCATGGGTTTGTATCCTGGAAGCAGGAGAAGAGAGTACAGCAAGGGGTTGTCCTGCTGCAATGTGTCTCAGAAAAAGAAGCATAAGACAAACCAGACAACAATAATTGCAAAATAGCCCTGCTCTGAAATCAGGCAAACTGCCAGAGCACTCTTATGCAAAAAAAGAAAAAAAAAAAAAAAAAAAAGGGCAAAAAAAGCTGGAGATTCAGCTCTCCCACATAAACAGCTTCTTTTCAAAGGCAGAGCCGAGCCCAGTGCATACAGGCACACATGCATATACATGCTGCTCTTCCTCAGCAGACTTTAGAAATCACAGGCATGCCTCCTGTTCACTGTGTTAGCACTGTCATCGTCACGGTCTCTGGCAGAAGCATCAAATAGCGCAAGCTTGAAATTTGGTACTGTGGGAAATCTATTTGGTTTGGGTCATTAATTTCTCTTCCCAGGTTCTGTCCTCCCACACAGAAGGAAAGGAAATGTTATCAGAAGGTGGTGTCTGCTGGAGCACAGGGTGCCCTCTGGCCAGCAGGACCCCGGCTCCACCAAACATCCCCACACCCTCAGAACAGAAAACTCAATGTTCTGTATTCTTATGGTTTGGTACAAGCAAATATTTCATCATAAGCCGTACATTTCTAAACTGATTTGTCTTGCACAACATTACTATGCATTCAGACAGTTCTCTCTAATTCTCACTTCATAACATTTTGCGTCTGCTTCTGTTAAGGCACTGAAGTTGCTAGTATGTTTTCTTAAGTTGTTTTATTTTTAAACAAATTGTTTCGATGTCTGGCTGTCAACAGCTGCACTTTTCATTTTATGCATTGCATATACACTCACTTTCTGCAGTATGTCCTGGCATTGCAGCTCAACTTCAAACTTGAACTCACAGAAATCCTTTGACAGGCTGTTGATTAGGCTTGCAGGTCATCTGCAATTTTGTTTTTTTTTTTTTTTTTTTTTCCCCAGACTCATGGAATTTGTTCTTGAATAACAAGTAATACAATTTAAGTCCTCACAAAATTGTGGCAACTGTTAGGGGATCTTCTACAAGGTTTTCTCAGTGTGCCCCAAGAGCTCTGCAGCCTCACCCAGAAGTGGGCTGGTACATGTGGGTGAGATGTTTGACTCCTTGGAGTTAGCTGTTATCACCCATTCCATCATTCACCCAGGCAGCAGCAGAGTCTGCCAGCTCCGGCTGGTGTTCCAGATGACCTGGTTAACATCTAACCTCAGCCAGTGTTAGGCTTGGTATTATCAATAGCATAAAGTAGGGAACATAAACAATGAGGTGTATTGGGGTTAAAAATCACCAGAGAGTGACTGAAGTGCACGATTCGATATTTGAGTGCTTGGGTTCTTGACATAGCATGAAAACTTGAACAAGTTTATTGTAGATTCCATCCCATTTGGAGTAAAATAATGAAAACCCAAAGAAAACACAGAATACAAGTATGGTACTTTAAAAAAAATTGTATTCTTGTAAGTTTATTTTTATCATATCAAATTAGGTGCATTTTCTATGAAATATTTCAATCATTTTAAAAAATAACAGTGTCAGTATCCAATGGACAAACTGCTGTCTAATATATCTCTGTGGCAATATGTATTGAAAACGGTCTGCTGCAAAATTTCTGATGTTAATGTTCATAGATAGTGTCCTGGTTTCTTTCTTTCTGTGGTTCATCAGTGCATTTTCTTAAGTGTGACTTTCTTATTTCTAGTTTTTTTTTTTTTTTTTTCTAAGTTGTACCAATAATAATTTAAGATGGCACTACACCATGTTGTACATTGCCACAAACCTGGGCGGGCTGGCTGGCATCCATTAACAGTGATGTGCAGTGACGTAGGTATTAAGTGGATGAGGACACTTGTATGCTGCGTCAGTCTTCTGTTGGTGTTTAACAACATTCAAGACAGCAATTAAGTAATCAGATATATGTCAATATTTGCTTGGTCTGTTTTTCCTGAAAAAACACCTGGGCAGTATCGGTTTGGACAAAACTCAGAAATCTAAATATCTCAGTGGAAAAGTTGAAGTTTGTCTACATCTGAAACACTGAAGTTCTCTGATGTTACTGGAGAAGAGGAGGCTGAGGGGAGACCTGATCGCTCTGTACAATGACCTGAAAGGAGGGTGTAGTGAAGTGGGGGTTGGCCGCTTCTCGCAGGCAACTAGTGACAGGACAAGAGGGCATAGTCTGAAACTGCGCCAGGGGAGGTTCAGGATAAACATGAGGAGGCATTTCTTCACAGAAAGGGTCGTTAGGCATTGGAATGGGCTGCTCAGGGAGGTGGTGGAGTCACCATCCCTGGAGGTGTTTAAGAAAAGACTGGACGTGGCACTTAGTGTGGTGGTCTGGTTGACGTGGTGGTGTTAGGGCAAAGGCTGGGCTCGATGATCCCAGAGGTCTCTTCCAACCAAATCGATTCTGTGATTCTGTGATACTATGTGTGACAGTGTTACTGCTGACAGTAACAGCAGTTGTTCATCAGCGGCCAGCACCGTTGCAATGCTCTAAGCAGTAAGGCATAAGCAAACCACTAGTAATGTATACTGTATTTAACATTTTTCAGTCCCAAGTAGGATGCAGACACTTCAACTTTAAGATTTAGATTTGGTAAAGTATGATTTTGAGGCTGGAAAACAACAAAGGCGTATGTTGTCATATATAGGTGGGATTCCATGTTTTTCATGACTACACGGGTGACAAAGTGTGCCCTGTCCCCGATGGGTGTTATGTCAGGAAGGCTGTGACGGTGCATGTCACTGGGGCAGCGAGGGTTAAGCCATGTAGACTGCCACTCTGAACAAAAGCTCGATTCATGTGTTTTCTTCCTTGAAGGCAGTGAAAGAAACATAAGCAAAATATAGCAAAAGCTGTTGTGAAACAAGCCCGCTGCTGTTCTCTGAAAAACAAGTGTGTGAGGATTCATTTTTAGAGGCCCACTGAAGCAGCAGGGGAACAGAGGGTGGCCGCAGCCGCTTCCTTCCCCCCCCCCGCCGATGCCAAGGACTAAAATCGGCCAGCTTCTTAGAAGAGTTCGTGGTGCTGACTGTGTGCCACAAAAAATGTCTGCTGTACAAAACCACAAGCTATTTCCCACTCCAAAGCAAAATCTTAAATAGTAGCTCTTCTTGCAGTGATTGGAAAAGTTATTCTGATACCTGTTTTTTTCTGGAAAAATTGTCTCCAATTGCAACTTACGCTCTTGAAGAGCAGTTTGAAAGTCAGTCCAGTTGATCTAGAAAAGCTCGGAATCCATTGGAATAAAACTTCTTCATTGATTGCTCAGCTGGAGTCAAAATAACACGGTCTGAGTGTTGATTAGTGAAAAATCAAATTAATTCAATTGTCTTTATTTATTGCACTCAGAGATGTTATTGGCGATCTCTATTGCAAAGGTCTCTCCCTAACTAATGATACTAAGTTAAACACTCAGTCATGTTAAGGCTGACATGAAGAACGTAACAAACTGGCGTGACTAGACAAGAAGCACAGTGAGGTACTATATCTGTAGTCACTGTGTGAATTAAACTATAGGTAACTCTTAGAAGACTTTGCCTACATACAGCAATAGATCCACTGTCACCTGAAGTCTTATATACTCGTTCACAGCAGTGGTAAAATAGGTATGTCTATTCCATAGCTCTGACAAATTATCAGTATTACCAGTAAGCTGTGGTAGCACCTCCACAGTCCCCTGTGAAGGTGAGGTCTCTGCTGTGCTCGGTCCAAGAGGTGTGTGCAGGAGCATCCTCGTATGAATCAACAGCAGAATCGTGTCACTGCTGCAGTGCAGCATGTTGGATGGTATTCAGCCAAATCATCCAGTCTCTCTGCATTCCCACTTTTGTGCGTGGTACAAATGTGAAGTTGGGCTTTGGTGCTTCCTTTGCCAATATGCATGAGCAAAGGTGCAGGGGACCAGACTGGGGGGTGGGAAGGATGGGAAACATTGGCCCGATGTCAGCACTTACTGGGGTTCAGATGCTGCAGAATAACCCCAAGCCTCAAAGTCTAGGGAGATGAGTCTCCACAGGCTGCAAAGGTGGCAGGTGAACGAGACAGAAGGTCTAACACAGCAGCCATAGTGTTTTTCAGCGAAGCTGATAGCAGACACAGCCAAGGCTTGATTTGCACTGTTACTCACTCCAGATGTGCAGTCACCTTGGAGAAGTCAGGTATGTGGACATGAACAGAAGCTACAGGAGTTACATTGGCTTGGTGGGTGACTGCTGTGCAAAGAGGACTCCTTCCTGACAGCGTATTTCGGTTTGCAGGGTCTGGGGTGTGTCTGCAATCTCAGACAGGTGCCTGTCCGTGAAAATGAACATCCATTTCATGGCCAACTGAAAGGTCAATTTTCAGCCGACAGTTAAAAAATAAAAAAGCAAATGCGTCTACAGAAAATAACTGATAATATGTTTCTATGGTTCATAGCAGTACTGACAAATTTTACCACGGACAAGTAGTTTATTGGTTTTGGCAGCACGCCTTGACAATCAAGAAAGTAGTTATTACAGAAACTTTTGGCGTTGATTTATTAAGGGGTGTTTTTAAAATATTTTGACATTCAGTAGTTAAAATAATGAGAAAAGTATGGGACTGCACTTCTTGCAACTGGAGGAACGGTATGGGATTGCGGTGTATTGTGCGTACCTACCTACACCATTGTTAGTGCATGCATCTTAGCATACAGCTCCAGTGCTTTCTTGCAACTGCATCAGAATGTGCTTCTGAATGAAAGTCAAGAAGCAATAATTACAAATTTCAAATAGTCCTAGGTAAGATCACAAAAAATAATTTGGAACATACAGAGCTGTGGACTTCTGTTTTCTTATATATACATATGCATGTATATATATGTATGTATCATTGAAAGCTCCTAAATGAAATCACGCTTCATTAGGCTAAATTCTGTAAGAATACAGAGGAATATATATCTCCATATTTTGCAAAAATGTATTTGTGAGACTGCTACTTTTAAAATTACTTTTATTCCGAAAGTGCCAAACCCCATTTAACTTTAAATAAGACTTTTCAAAACAGGATTCAACATTTTGAATCCAATTGCAACATATTTTACTTGAATACACATACTGAAACACAAAATGATGACAATAATTATTCCTGGAAGGTATTAAAAACTTGATCTGTATACATAAATTGAATTATGGCTCTGGCAAAGGTGCATGACAAGCAAATAGATGAAGTATAAACACTTCATACTCCTCTAACATCTACTGCCAAGGTCGTCTAATCATTTCAAATCAGTTCAGACTGTTGCCGTGAGATAGCCTGCCTGTACTCGATTACATATGCACAAAAATCAGAAGACTGAAGAAAGCGTCGAGTGTACAAAAGTGACTTCTTGAAGAAGTTAGGAAGGGAAGGTAGTGAAGACTGCACAAGCTGCAGTCCCAAGGACTGGCTGTTCAAATGCCTGAGCAACACAGAGAAACCATAGGGGAACTCAGCTGCCAAGAAGTCTAAAGACATTTCAACAGCACATTTGTGAAGTGTAATTTTGCAAAGACTTATAAACTGACCAAACTGGGCAGGTTTTTCTGGGATTAGCAAAAGACACGGCCTTGCCATGAAAACTGCTGCTCTGCCAGACTTGATGTTCTGCTACAAAGCGCAGTTTTCCTCATGGAATAAATGTTATAATGTTCCTTGGATATTAATGTTGTTAAATAACAACAATAACCACACGGAAGCAGCTCTCCAACATGGAAAATGTCAATATTTACACAGAGCAAAGTTAGCTGTGGCGAAAATCAAGGTGTTAGAATAGGAGAGATGAAGCAACCCAGCAGCAGTCAATGTCATATTCTCCACCCAAGGCGTGGACATACAAGTGTGTCTGTGCTGTTGCTATGTCAGCTTCAAGTCAGCACTGAAAAATCACTGCTCATCTACAACTATATGTTTCAGGTAAATAATGACAATTTAAAAAATGAATGGAAAGATGTATCTGAGCAGGAGTTTCTTGGTTAATACTTCACTGAAAGAGCAGCCAGAGATTGTCACCGAAAAAAAAGGTCTGTCTTTTTTCTTACCCTCCACATCGTCTCCTCCTCCATAACAAGCAATGAGCATTGCTGCTTTGGTCTCATGCTGATCTTGGGCTGCTAAACTGTGTGAGCAGGACCTCAGCACGATACAGAGCTCATGTGAATGTTTAGCTGTGGTCATGATAGTGGGAGCTGTGGAGGCCTGGCAGAAATGTGGGGACCTATGTGTTTGCCTAGGTTGCTCTAGTCTTTATTCTCTCTGGGGTTCAGTTCCCAGCGCATAAAGTGGGGTCACTGCTTTGACCCATATGAATGCTGTGGGAGTAAAAGCATTCAAGACTGGGAGATACATCCATCTTGCAGTAATGAGGAACCACCAAAACCAGTGAGTCGCTTGGACTGTCAAAGCCTCCTTGCCTCTGTAAAAGTGGCTGTGGCACGTAAATGAATGCTGAGGTTGTTGCGGGACTAAAGGACTTGATCAGAAAAGAGGGACACTCCCACACACGTTGAGTTTAAATAACATGATGGTTTGTGAAGGACAAGCTAGATGACCTAATACAACTTTTTACCTTCAGTCTGTATGAGGTTTATCTAGGGTGCCTGCAGCTGCTGGCATGCTGGGGAAAAGGCTCTATCTACATTTTGTCCAATGTCTTTGGAGCCTTTCTCTCTAGGGCAACATCCACAAACCATGTCCAGAGTGCCAACCCCATGAAGACGAAACAGGATGCTTGGAAACCATTTGCAGATGAACTGAGCCAACGAGGAAAAAAAGGAGAGAAAGGACGGACAGCCTAGGTAGGTGATGGAGCATGTGCTCTACAAATCCAGACTGCCTTAAGCTAAAGCAAACAAAGCAAGCTGGGGAAAGTTACAATGGTTTAGATTTTCTAAATACAACATTTTTTGGTTTATTTTGAAACAATTTTCCCTTAAGGAATGTCCTTTCATTTTAATTTGCAGAAGGCTGACAACTCATCCTATTAAAATTTTTTCCTTTTGCTGGAAATAATTTTATTTTTTTGCTAATCCAAAACAATACTTTTCCCTCTCATATTCATCAACCACCTTTCAGTATAACTCCTTTACCATTTCAAGGCATGACCCAGCCCAGTACCTGATGGCTGTTTAGAATGAAATTTCTCCAGTGGACAGATTTTCCCATAGCTGTTCTCTTCTTATTTTTGCTAGATGACCTGATCTGATCTGACATGGCAGTTTGTGTGCTTTGGGAACATAGCTTTCTCAAGTGCTCAGACGTGAAATGGAAATGGTGTCTAAGTCGCATACTCAGTGCCAAAACGGTGCTGGAAGGAGATGGCAAGTCATTGAGACCCATACCCCTTTTTTAGCAAGCAGTAGATGTTTAGTTCAAAAGTCTTGGTAGAAGATGTCCTCCAAGCAGCTCAAAAATCTTCCCAAGCCCCTCAAGACAACCTGGAGGTCTTTGGTAAAAGACCTAGCCCCGTAACTGTTGTGTGTTATTTGATGGGAGCAGGAGAAAGTGAGGGCATCCCTACCAGGAGGGCTGAGTCCCTGGTGGGCAGAGCAGGAGGCAGAGACTGTGAAAGGCAGCAAGGGAAGGTTTGGTTTAGGTTACAAACACTTTATACCAATAAAGACAATTCAACCCTGCTACAGATTGCTGGGGAGTGAGAATCCCATTCAGGAAAGTCTTTAAGAATATCTGTCAAAATGGTACAGGTGCCTCATCCTGGGGTTGGATGGCCTTCTGTGGTCCTGCCTAGATTCTTTTGCATATTTTTTCTATAAATCACAAAACATTTGTTAGCTGTTTCTTCCTCTCCTGCTATGATTCACGTACGGAAATCACTTCTGAAATAGTTTTCAACCATTTCCTCTGAAGCAGCATTCCTTGACTGTTGTACAAAGCACTCTCAACCTCTGACTGGAGGAAAAAAATAGCAACTGGAACATCAGCTCTCTAAGATCTCATTCACAGGCACAAGAAATGCTCAGAAGTTACAGGGACCACGGGCAGCTCCTGAAACTATGGCTTTCAAAGAGTTTAGCTGGATCATGACTTCACCTCTCATCTTTCTAACGATGCCAAACTAGCCTGGGGGCCACCTTACCCATTTCTGGGAGCACATTTGTCCCACTCATGCTTCATCCTATCACACTACGCGCACATAGATTCTCCAAAGGCTTGCATTGAGTAGCAATTCTTGTAAAGGTAGAAACTCTCTGTGATGTCTGATCCAGGAGTCTCTGCTTGCTAACGGGCATAAGGTTGATGCACAGGGACCCATGAGTGCCAATGACACAGAAGGGGTTTCAAGAGGACACAGACACCAAGGCGGCAGTGGAGGTTGGTGCAGGCAGGGCACTGGCATCGGCTGCAGCCCTGAGAGACTTGCAGGAGCATTACAGTGTTTTGTTCTTCTGTCACTGGTAAAATGAATCACTCTGGTAAAGTCAGAGATCCATTTGTGTGTATAGCTGGGAACAGGAAGGGGAACTAGTAAATAAGACTGGATGTGTTATGGCTAGATGTCTTTTGTTCCATTTGATCACTTGAACAGACAGATGACTGCTTACTTTAGGCTATTAGGCATGTTTGTTATACATAAGGATTCATGGACTTTCTGTTATGCTTTTTTTTTTTAACTTTCTAAAATTATACTGAGTATTAATTAAAATTCCGGGACTCTGCTTGATGGGGAATGAAGATAGTACTAAGTATCAAGGTGCTGGGTAAATGCACTGCTCTCTACACTGTGCTAATAAAACGCTTCCTTTAGTTAAAAGACAACACAAATTCACATAAGAGAAGTGTGGATAAATAAAGTGATAAACAGAATGGTAAATCTAAATATAAGTACATACATAAACAAATAAAGTTTTATAACTTTATTATACATGTATTACCAAAACTGAAATATTTCCAGAAGAACAGTTTTCTGTTGGAGGAAAAAATTCTTCTGTGGATTTGTAACAACTTAACAACAACATAACACCTTGTTTGGAAGAGGAAAGTTTTATCAAAATACTGAAGGCCGAGTAATTTTATTCCATTAATTACTAGAAATGCAGAAAACAACTAACTGTGGGCAAGTCCTGAGAACTGACTCGTCTCAGAGCTTGTTCGGAGAAGTGATCTGAACTAATTTATTCACAGAAGGTTCACACTGAACATCACATTCAGTAACTAGCAAAATACAATTTTTAATGGTGATCACTTAAGGTATAGAAAAAGAAAAATAAAATTAGTGAAAGAAAAGAAAAAAAAAATAGGTCACTTTGCACAGAAATCTCTTTTGCATAGCTCTCTGTCAACAACTTTCAACAAGGGGCAGCTTGGAGGGGGGACCGATCGCAGCAGGAACGCACTCTTTGGAAAATTAGACCAAAATATAGCGTTCCCCAGATGGGTGGAAAGTCCCGTCTTAATGCATCTTAGTAGTTACAAATAGGCAAGAGCAATTGCTTATAGGATCCTGGCAGTGCTCTTTGGGTTTCCTGCTATAAACAGTAGGCAGTTAAAACAAACTTTAATCCTCCTGGTGAACTGAAACTCTGAACTCGATTGCTCAGAAGGCTGCAAGAGTTCTCCGGCAAAGATTGTCATGATTTCTCTAAACTCACCACATAACCTGAAAGAGCTGTGAAAACCACAGGTTTAGATCTCCTGAAACCTTTTGCTAGGACACTTCCCTCAAAAATGTCAGGGGGAACAAATATTTTAGGATCAAAAAGGGATGAAAATCAAGGTCTTCTATGCCCTTGCTTAATGCTCTGCTTATTTACTGGAGAAGCGAGTTTGTTAGTGTGTGGTGGAAATTCCTTTTGTTCTTCTCATGGAGTTTCTGAAAGGCCAAATACTTATCCTCTGGATTTTCAGAAGGAAAACCTTCATATTTTTCTCCAGGAGAGAGGTAAATTGGAAACGGGAGCCCTCCTACAATGAAAACATTAATGTTTAATTCACTCTGGAAGTAGACTGAGGCTTACATCTACTCTCTGAACTTTCTTCTGACACCCACGACCCTTGCGGATTCTCTGAGGTCCTGCTGCCCACCAGAGACCCAGGTGCAACCTGAGAGTCACAGACATTGCGGGACCAAAAGTTGGTGCTGCAGTGGTTGGCACTGCACCATGCAAGGCCCTCACCCTGCAAATCAAGCCAGATTGTAACAGATCTCCCTCCACCTACGGCTCTCCCACATTGGGTAGGATGCCTCCCAAAATTATATCTGAATGGCTCAGTGCAGAGCATGGATTCAAGCCCCCTGGACCCACACATCGGAGGAATTTGGAGCATAAAAGGTTATTTATCTCAAGCTTCTCTTTTTGCCTTTTCTTTCCTGCCTGCTTTAATTTTCAATATCTAAGGAAACTGCTTTCCTGCAAAGCTGCCTGGTGAGACGGTTGATGACCAAAGCATGCTCACTGCGGCTGCTGTAGGCTTTGGCTTCCTTGGCTTGGGAAATACAGGAAAGTCAAGGGGGAGGGAGTTATTTCACAGCGATGCCTGCAAAGAGCGTGATTCATTTATTTATTCTTGTGTGAACACCCTAGCCGGATGACTAAGACAGATCTGCAGACTGATGACCCAGAAACACTAGAGATAAATTGCATATGTGGGGGAAAGAAAAAATAAGTTAAAAGCCATACACAGACTGTTATTTTCCCAAGTTCAGTAGTTTACCTCACAGCCTGAGCTTTAGCCAACACCAAGAATATAGCACAGAGGTTTGCTCAGGCTTTTTTTCCCCCTACCTCTTCCCCCTCTCAGGGTGGGGTAACTGAGATCAGCTGCACCTGTGACTTCTTAAATTAGCAGCACACAAGCTCACCATAGCTTCTGAATCTCTCAAATGTGAGCGTTAGGGTGGTCTGTTTCTTTTCCTGGCTCTGGTTCAAATTGCTGAGATTGGGTCTGCTGGTTGTACTGTATCTTTTCCTTCCCTCAGGTAAGACATTTGCACCTGCAGGGGCAGGGGGATGGAAAGAAAAAGGAAGAAAGTGTCAGGTATGTCTGCTCTGGCAGCTTGGGATGCTGAACTCCTACTCGGGAGGTGGGAACCTGCCTTCTCCCTGGTCAGAGGATAAGTCTGCAAGATGGGATGCTGCAGTGATTTCTGAGGAACTGAAAAAAGACTGGGTGAGTGTAGGGGGTGGAAATGCTTCTTGGTTTTGCTTCAGGCCTCTTTGAGAAACCTTTCTGTTTCTCAGAAAGTGTCAAGAAACAGAGAGAAAGAGAAAAAGAAATTGTCAAGCTACAAAGCAAAGTAGGTGTGAAAACAGTCTACTGTGGCTAATATCAGCCTGGTGCTGAGTTAATGCAAAGGAATTAAGCGTTTTGTTTCATTTGTTAGACCCCACTGATATTCCCTTGGAGGCTGTATCTGCCGTGCAAGTGTTGGATTTAGGCTGTTGTGCTGCTCTCAGCCTGTGATTCCTTAGTGCCAGTGAAGTGTTGTATGTAGGGCTGTAAGAGATGAGGTGCTGTGGGTGCCTATGGAAGCTGGTGTGCCTCATCCCAGCACCTCCCCAGGGAAACGTGTGGCAGAGCTCTGCAGAGAGCAGGATTCCCAGCCCATGTGTGTGCATGCCCGTGTGAGCCTGCAATCATAAATGCACTCAACCTCCTGGTTGAAAAGCTTCAGATATCTCTGTTTTCTGGCCTTCCTCTTGGAGCACTGGAGTTACTTTTTTTTTTTTTTTAAAAAAAAAAAGGTGCTTTTATTGAATGAGACTTGAAAGTATTAAGATCCGAGCACCAGACAAATCCCTTCCGAGTCCTTGGTCATATAACCCTTTGTGCAGGGTGGGGTGGGAAATTTCTCCTCTTCCCATCACTGCCTCCAGCTAGCAAGGCAGTATCTGACATGGAGGTACTATGTACTGGCCATTAGACAAGCCATTAGGTTTACACCCCAACACTCTTGTTTGGCCTGTTAATGGTTGTAGACATGAATTCCAGAGAGTGCCCCTGCAGAGTTAAAAACTCTTATCTTGACCAGTCTTACGCTCTTTGATTTCTTTGAGTATTTCCTCATTTCTGTAACATGATATGGGCTGTAAATGTCGAGGTCAATGAATCTCCCTTATTATATGGCTTGCGATAGAAGAATATTGCTTCTCTTAGTACCACTCTAAACAAGCCAGTCTTCATAACCTGTTAGTTCACTTACTCAGCTTCCCCGCCACCATTTTTACACTTTTCCAGTCTTGACTCTGCCAGAGGCTGTATTCTGTGGGGCACATCAGGCCTTTATTCCATACAAAGTTCATAATCTTTCACAAGCTCAAATTTACTGAAAGATGTACAACGTTGTTTCCTTGTGCTTTATCTCTCCTAATTAGTTTTGGCTTGTAATTCTCATGGTCTAGCACAGCATATCCACATTTCCATCACAAATACCACAGGAAAGTCATAGTTCACACCTGATGCCTGGGGACATCAATACTGAACACATGGGCTGGTGGGGTCACCTTACTGGGAAACCTCTCTGTTTCACCCCTGAGGAGCTCTGGGTGTTGCCTGCAGGTGGAAGCTGAGACATGGTGGCATGAGGAGCAAAGTAGTTTCCTTAAGAGTTCACAAGGACAAAATACTCTTTGCCAGCTTTCCCCAGGGTCTGCCCCAACCTGGGAGAGCAGCATTGATTGGGCTAATTGGGGGAACAGAAAACTTAGGATGACTTTCCTTGCACTGAGGGTGTGGGGCATCTGTTTTGTGCCTCTATATTAGTGTAAATGTTGAGTCAGCAGAGTCACTCCTGATTTGTGTGTGCTGAAATGTTAGCAGGATCCCACCCAGTGTCCTCAGCACCCTGCGCTTACATGGCCTTTTCCTCGTTATGCATGAGGTTGCTCTGAGATGTGCTCTAGGTCATCATGAGTTCTCATTTAACTTGTAATCGAGTGCACATTTGTCCTGGTGCAGGATTTTGCCTCTACTATGTTCAATGACCTTGGACTGACCTGAAGCTGCCATCCAGGTAGATTTGCAGTCCACAGAGCAAAAACTGAGCAGCTTGATTGAGTGGTGCCCCTCTGTGTGCTTGTGTATGTGTTTACACATACATGTGTCGTCTTTCTCTCCAGCTCCTTCTCTCCCTCCTCTTTTTCCATTTGGTTCTGCTTTGCATTTTATTTGCAATGTGTTGTCCCGTTGTGAGTATTGCTCATGCATGTTGAGTTAAGGTTCCCTGAGGAGTCTGTCTGGCATTGAAAAATTAAAATTAACTTTTTTGTTTTTCACACTCTCAAAGCCCTTTATTATAAGCTAGGTCTTTTGCTCCGGGGTAGTAGGATGTTGGGAAGAGCTGAAATGTGGCACTGCTGAGAATCAATTAGTATTAAAAGTGCACTAGTACTCAACTGTGTTCCGATTACCCCACTCCCAAAGGCAAATGTGTTTGCAGTTTAGGTCACAAGTGAAATAAGCATGTTGAATCTCATTCTAGCAGGTCATTCTCTCACGGACTTTCTTCTACAGTGTTTTCATCTAGATGTCTGAATTGTGTCCTGTTGAGAGCTGGGCAAAATGTATCTGGAAACAGCAGCTCTCTCCCTTCCTCTTGCAGATACCTAACTGATTTATTTCGAAGTGTTTCAATTTGGTGGATGGCAACAAGGGGACTTCGATGCTACTCACAGTGAAGAAGGTGATATTTCATCTTAAATCTACAAATCAGACTTACTGTACATGAGGGATCCGAGTTTGTCCTCTCTGCTTGCTGCAGAGACCTGAGAGATGTCTTGCACATCCTAGGTGGGTGATTTCTTTTCCTCTATGAGTTCCTACAACATTGGCTTTGCTTCCACACTTAGATGGTTTGCACACTAAACTGAAGAATCAACTCTGATTCTGATTATGAGGTGATCTTAATTAGTTAAGGAAAACAGCAGCCTCTCTGCTGTTGAATGCCTTTGCATATCCCAAGGATATGGTAATGGTTAAATATCCTGTCTGTCTAGGGGTGAGCAGCTTTTGGGGTTTGTTGGATTCAAGAAAGGAATGAAGTCAGGAAGCCTCATCAGGTGAGGACCCTGCTTTATGTAACAAAAGGCTTTGTCTTTTGTGGCCTTCGAGCCTCTCCTACTGTTTGAAAAAACTTACTTTCTGTCCTCTGTTACCATTACACTTTGGCCAGGAGAAGAGAGATCTCATTTTTACTGCAGAGCACCCAGCTCTGTGGCATCTAGGCCCTAATGGCAGCCAAGGGATGAAAACTATGGGAGGTACTGCCTTCCCTTCCCCTATGTCCAGTTCTGTCTCCCCAAAACTGTGTCCTAATTCTGGCTCATGGCTTGGTACGGTCACTTGCCCTTTCCTCCACAGAACACACTATACACCCTTCTAAAACCTCTTGATAGCTTTGTGGTGCAAAAATGTGTGATATAAATCCAAAGGGCATTCTTTAATGTAAGGTTGTAAAATGTACACAAGGCCCATCCTACTTTGCCTCTTACTGTTTTCCTTATTCCTCTTGCAAGCACGTGCACAGCATCAGGGAAAATGGGATTCAGATCCCTTCTGAAACAGAGTCCTATTCAAGATATTTGGTCTTGGGGAAGATTAAGCTCTGCCTCCCCATGGAGAAACAAATTCAGCTGACCACATAGTGCAGGGTGGGGGCAGTGGCAGCACATTGCTCAATAACTGCTTGATGGTGCTTCCTTGTTGCTTCGTCTATTAAACATGAGCATGCATGTGCCCAAGGAAGGGCCCAGCTGCTGCAGCTCCAAAGCCTTGTGCTCTGCCTTGAGCTTGTGTAACAACAGGGAATGCCTGTTCCTCTGACAGCCAGGTAAGCCCATGCTTTAATGCACAGCTGTGGCAACTGCTTTGCTGCTGTGGATATGAGCATATCGCCTGGTTTTCTGCTGGCCAGACCGGAGTGGGTCTTGGGTTGCAAAAAGAAGCTAAAATGCCACATCACTTGTACTTCTCCTTGCCATAAAGTCACGTGTGCATAGTTGAAGCAAACTACTTTGGTCTGGATTTCATTTCACTTTACAGCTACAGGAAGAGTCACAAACTACTCGGGTTACTTACAGTAAAAGCGAGTAAGTTTTCCCAGTACACGTTTGGGTCTATTCTTGTCATGTGCGATTGCTATCAGAGCAGAGGTGCTGAAGCCCCCTCTGTCCGCGCGTGACCCTTCCAGCTGGAGCAGGGCTGCATGCGGTGCTTCCAAGCATCGTGTTTTGCACCAGGCAGCAAGTTCAATAACCCTCTGAAATTTGCTAGATGCAAGCAGATTGTACGTGGGGCCAGGCTTTGGGTTTTTTCTGTCTCTTTGTGCAGTTGCTGGTGGAGTGCGTTTCCCAAGCCCTCATCTGCGGACCTGTTTGTTTACCCTCCCCTAAACCTTTTCTTTGTAGGGCAAGATGGAGAACAATGGGGAGCAATGGTCTGAAACTGAGCAAAGCAGGGGGAAAAAAACTAGGCTAGACGTCAGTAGCAGTTTCATAACCGATGGAAACGAGTATGGGAGCATTTGCCACTGGGAAGAGGCTGAATCTTTTCTCATCAGATTCAAATGGGGCAATGCAGAGGAGGAGGAGGAGGATTCTATTAAAATTAGGAGGGGGGGGGGGAAGGATTTGCTGGCATGGCTTGGGCTGGAGGAACTCTCACAATCTGTCCTGCCTGTTAACTCAGTACAGATTGAAGACTTGATTATAGGGTATTTCCTCTTAGAGAGGCTTCAGCATACTGTCTTCCTTACTCATGTGTACAGGTCACCTGATTTATTAGAACCTCTGAACCTCTAGGTGGGATGTCTGGAAAGAGCTGATAGCTGAGAAGGGGCTGGTGTGAGCATTTCAGCTGAGCATTAGTTGACATTTGCACTGTAGAAAACAAGAGCTTTGCCAAACCTGGCCTGAATGTTGGCTATGGCTGGAGACTTGCACCTGGTCAAGTTACAGTGCAAAAATTTGTACAGTGCTACTGTTAAGCAGTTGAGCCCTGATAGCTCTATTTAAGGCTTGTACTTATGAAGCAACTGGAATAACATGTTGGGTATGGTGGTAACTATGCTCCTCTCTGGCACTTGAACTTAGACTTGGATTTTGTTCAGGTTTTTGTCCAGGACCTCAGCTGTTCACAAAGGGGCAAAGGGGGGCTGTGACAGTTCTGACCACCCCTGGGAGCAGCATTGCACCTGACCTTGGGATTGTCCTTAGAGCTACACCAGCAGATTTCTAATGCATCTTCTTCCTCCTCATCTATACCTCCCCACCTTTTCCATTTCCCTCTCTGGTCTAAGTGGTAATGGAATAAAATGGGAATTGCCCTTGGGTAACCTCCAGCAAGCAGAATGCTCCTCTATTGACATAGTTTTATAAATGGATTTATAAGTGCTACATGAAGGCCACCCACAGTAAAGGGGTCTGACTTCTCTAGTGGTGCCGACTAAGCTCATCCAGGGATGCACTGGCACTAGAGCCATTTGGGAGCCTTGCCTGCTCCTCCTGTGAAACGGTCATCCCTGTACCTCTTTGCCTCAGCTCCGAGGAGCGCACCCTGACCCAACAGAAGTGTCTCCACTAGCTGTACACTCTGACGTTTTCCTGTTCTAGTTGCTCCAGGAATAATAAATAGCAATGGTAATAAATAAAAAGCAGATGCCATAGACTGAAGATTATGTATGACCCATTTTCCAATGGCAGTACACACGTTTTCATAGAATCATTTGGGCTGGAAGGGACCTTTAGAGGTCATCTAGTCCACTCCCCCTGCAGTGAGCAGGGACATCTCCAACTAGATAAGCTTGCTCAGAGCCCCATCCAGCCTGACCTTGAATGCCTTCAGGGACGGGGCTTCCACCACCTCTCTGGGCAACCTCTTCCAGTGCTTCACCACCCTCTGTAAAAAAAATTTTTCCTTATGTCAAGTCTAAATCTACCCTCTTTTATTTTAAAACCATTATCCCTTGTCCTGTCACAGCAGACCCTGCTAAAAAGTCTGTCCCCATCTCTCATATAGGACCTCTTTAGGTATTGGAAGGCCACAATGAGATCACCTCAAAGCCTTCTCTTCTCCAGGCTGAACAACCCCAACTCTCTCAGCCTGTCTTCATAGGAGAGGTGCTGCAGCCCTCGGATCATTTTCGTTGCCCTCCTCTGGACCTTCTCCCACGGGTCCATGTCTTTCCTGTGCTGAGGGCTCCAGAGCTGGATGCAATACTCCAGGTGGGGTCTCACCAGAGCGGAGTAGAGGGGCGGAATTACCTCCCTTGACCTGCTGGCCACACTTCTCTTGATGCAGTCCAGGATGCGGTTGGCCTTCTGAGCTGTGAGTGCACATTGCTGACTCACGTCTAGCCTGTCATCCACCAGCACCCCTAAGTCCTTCTCTGCAGGGCTGCTCTCCATCGCATCATCCCCCAGCCTGTACTGATACCGGAGGTTGCCCTGACCCAGGTGCAGGACCTTGCACTTGACCTTGTTAAACCTCATGAAGTTCTCATGTTTTGGTATATGAAGTACTCTCTCTGTGTATAGTTTAATTTCTTCTCCAATATCTCTCTAGCAGCAGGAAACTGGAGTGCTTGCAGGCAGGAGGGAGGGAAAGTAGCCTTCTTGGATGTGGGTATAGGCTGACCCACCTGTAGGCTGCAAAACTTGTTAGGCAAACAAGTGGTCTGAAAAAGAAATTAATGCTGAAGGATTTAGTCTTCCTTACTCTGGTGTCCACGCTTCTGCCCCCATGTTTCACAGAGCTGAGGACAGACTGAAGGAAATGTTCAGGTTTCAACCTGGCTGCTTCTGCCTGATTCCTACCCTTTCTTGGACCTGTCCATGTTCTGCAGTCTCAAAGCATGGTAGAAAGTGGTATTTAACAAAATACAACTTTCTCCTTTAAAATTTAACTTCCTAATTCAGTATTGTCTTGGTCAGGAGTTTATACAAGAGACTGTAAGAATTTTGAAGTGAACAGAAATTTTCTTGGGTAAATATCAGTTTGTGGAGCAGGAAAGAAGTTTGAGGGATGTGATGAGGCTCTCTCTAGTGCTAGCTCCAGGATGGCTCCAGGTTGCGTATGCAATGCTATGCAATACCATCCTTGTACAGCAGCTCAAATACAGATGTGGTAGTTGTACACTCTACTGTGTTTCACTGAGGTCCTCAGTTGACATGAGGGAGCATATGAACATGCTTATAATGCTTTAGGGCTTGAACTAGTTGCAAGTGGAGCCAGCTGGGGTGTTCTGACGGAATGCAGCTCATGTATGCAGTTGAAGAATACCCTGGTTAGAGTGCAACAGGCTTTACTGCATGAAGCAGTGAATATATCTATCCATATATCAATATACATATGCATATACATTCACTATCCTCCCAAAAAACGTTTGGATGTGGCACTTCAAGACATGGTTTAGCGGGCACGGTGGCATCAGGTATATGGTTGGACCTGATTGATCTTTGAGGTCTCTTCCAACCATAATGATTCTATGATTCTACATATCTCTTAAATCCAATTAGTTCCCCACTCCTAACTTTCTTTCACATCTACTGAAGCAGAACTTCTTGTTTCAAATTCAGTGAAGAACGTGCCATTAAGTGAAAATGCTTTGGCTTGAACTAGTGAGTCTGTTTTCAACAGAAATCTTCAGTTTTATCAGCTGTCAGTTTTGAAGCTTCAACGCTCAGAGTTGAAACTTCTTAAGCCAAAATCAGAGACTCATTGGTTAAATAGATTTGCTCTTCAGTAGCAATAAGAGACTGACAAGACAAGAGGAAGTAAATGTCACGTTTTTAATGCTGATTTAACAGTCTCCCATGAAGTCAAAGCACCAAATGTCGGGTCTCTTTCAGCAAAGTCTAATGGCACCAAGTTAGGAACTGGCCCAGACACACCTTGTTTTCAGTACTCATCGCTGAAGGGATACTCTGGATGGTCACGCCACCTGTGGACAGGTCAGATTGAACAAGTGAGCTTCTTGGGTGAAGCAGGATATCACATCACATCACATCCTGTGCCTAGCAAACCTCTTCCTTGCAATATATAGGTGGCCTTCATGGAAGGCTGTTCTGCTTATTCAGAAACTGTCTGCTCTGAATGATCTTCCCTGCAGAGCTGGAAGCAAACTTGTGCATTTAAGGAGAGGATAGTGAAGGACCATTTTTCAGGGCTACAGACTGCATAGCTTAAGGATAGATTGGAAAAACCAACAAGAGTTTGGATGTCAGCTATTCTTGCTATTTAACTCAGTGGGTTTAACTCAGGTTAGTAGAAGTGTCGTAGGGAAGGGGGATGGCTTCACTATGTCTGCATTATGGAAGGGGAAGACTTCTTTGTTTAGATGCCTAGAAAGACCCTCGGAAATAAGGGCTATATTTGAAGGAGAGGTGGAGACACCAGACTTGTACTACTTTGGCTTATGGACTTAGAGCTGGCATGAACAGGTCTGGTTCTGGTACAATGCTTTCTCCAAGTGGCTGCCATATCTAGACTAGGTCTAGTTGTCCTTTAACTCAGCCGAGATGTAGATGTTCTGCCAGGTCAATAGCACCAGTGGCAGAGAATTTACAAAGAAGCTTTGAGGTGACCCAGTTCCAGGAAGAAAGGGATGTTCATGGCTGCACACTACCAAAGGCAGAGGTGCTTCAGGCTTCATTTTAGAAACAGCATGCTCAGGGAAGATGCGCAATCCAGGATCATTATAAAAGGCAAGAAGAAAATTCCTGAGTCAACTGCAGGTGAAAAAAAATAACACTGTGTTTGCCCATTATTGGCAGACTTGACAGAGAGGTAGTTGTTTTTTATTGTGGGTTTTCTTGTTTGTTTGAGAAGATGTTGCTAAACCACAAGCCCTGGCTTGACAAACACTTTCATTAGCAAAATCAGAAATTTCTGAAGAGCATTCTCAGGTGCAACATGGCAGTTGGCTGCCTTGCCTTACAGCAGAGCACAACAAATACTGGCACTTATCCCAGCTGTGAATCGTTCCAGTTTGGGAAGGATACATTTCACAATATTGAAGTTAACTAACTGGAAGGCATCAAACATTTTGAATTGGTTGTGTCAAAACACTTCATTCCAATATTCAGCCAAGCTGAAGTGTTTACACATTAACAGATTGAGTTGGTTCAAAAAAAACCAAGCCACAACTCTTTGGCTTGTTTTGTTTCAGTATAATTTGACAATGTCTGGATTGCCAGTGTCATAATGTCTACTTTCCATCTATGGAGCATGCTTGCTAATCAGATCTCACATGTTCAAAGGTCTGAGCCCTTTGAGTGAAAATGATTCACTCGGAGGAGTCAATGCAGCTTGGAATAACTGGTCAGGAAGAATCTCTGTAGCGGAGACTGGGAGCACAAGATAAATCAAGCAGACAGATTAATGTAAAACTTGCCCAGCACAATACTTCTAGATTTCTTCAAGGGGATGAGAAACCATTTCAGACTGAGATTTCCTGAAGTACTCATAATTTTTCTAAAGCCTCCATTTTCTGCTCGGGTGCTGAACTTGCTAACTCGTTTCACCGATTGCAATATCCTGTTTGTATGGGCTTACTCACACAATCAGAACAACAGATTTGCACACAGTACCCATGGTAGCTGCTAACTGGAAGGGCCAGAGGGAAGTTGGGTTTTTCCATTCTTGCTGGCTTTTGCATCACAGTGATCACAGGTTTTGTGCAAAATTGACTAACTAGAGGTCTTTCTGTATGATGGTTTGACTTTTTCAGATACGTATTGCTGGATGAAATAAGAAATCTGTCTAGGCTGGTAATTCATCTGTTGCAGTGTCAATTCCAGACACTTCAGTGTGAGAACACATAGTAGGCAGATATATGTTTAGATGCTCCTTACATGGGAACATCACTTTACCAACATTGAGGTCAGACTGTATTTAAGCATTTTTCCCAAATGTTTTCATGTGAAAAATAGAGCTGGCAATGTCCATCCTGTTTTCCTTGTCCTCACTGGCCTCCTGTGACCAAATTTAGTCTAATAAAACAAAGCATTTAGCTTATTAGTTTTTGGATTGGTGGCTTAGAAAGTTCTTCTCCTGTGGGCATTTACATCCTTTAACTTCGCTTCTGGAAAAGTCTTTTGCATTTGCACCAAGGTTACATTTTGTGTATATACTCACTAAAAGTATAAATGATGTTATAGCTCAACTTAGCTATGAAAAAACAAACAATTTCAAATACCAAAACATACATAAGTATCTGCTAGGCTATTTGTGAGAAGCCTTCTGGAATGAAGTGCTGCTAACTGATGGAAGGCTATTTTAAGTTTTAAGAACCTAAATCTTCAGAGCACCTGGCTGAGCTTAAATGTGAAAGATTAACTCCATTATGATGCTTTTAACTTAATTCATATTTACTATCATATTTAAGCAGCACAATAAGTGGTTTATTTGTTCCTTTGCAACATTTCCCCCTATCTTTTGAGCAGCAGTCAATGTTTTAGAGTGCTATTGATGCTGCTATCCTGCTTTTCATTATTTTCAGCGCTTGAGCACACTACAGTTTGGCAAGACACAGATAATCCAAGGTAACAAGAGAAATTTGTAGCATTTGGCTATGCATTGAATGCCCTGTAAAGGGGAAAGCATAAAGTTTGGCTATAAACTGTAGATGCTCTTGAGCTGAAGGAAAAACAAATGGCCACATTCTCTGGAAGAGGAGATGTCGGGACAGTGTGAGCCTTCTGGGGTAGTGCAGCCTTCAGGTGAAGCAAAACTGCATTGGATGGTAAGCTTTATATCACAAGCAGCAAGAGATCAAGCCTTGTTACTTCTCAGAAGAGAGTTAGGAAGTGGTCTAGAAGTCAAACAAGCTGCATGGTTTTCTGCTTTCTATATAAGAAGGTACAGCTCAACGTGACAGCAGCAGGGGGAGATTGCTGAAGAAGACAGCATCAGAGGAAAGGCCAAAACAAAGTTTCTGAACACTTGTGGTCACTACGATGTATCCCCTTTTATGAGGAAGTTGGATAGGCAAATTTTGATGTTCTGACCAAAGTATTAAGTGAGAAGGAGCAAAACTCTCCCTAAATTAGCCCTGTGGTTTTAATGTAGCAGTGTTTTTAATTCTTAGGCTTCCACGTGGCAATTTAGGCCAAGTTGCCTCTGGAAACACTAGGTTTACAATCCATGGGCCGTTGTACTCGAGCAACAACATGGTTTGCTGAGCACTGGAAGTGAAGATGAGAAGGAGGAGAAAGACAAGAAAGTGCTCCTATTTGAATTTCAGCTCTGATATCCACGCTGCTGGACAGGGGCAATGCTATGCTTTGTCAGTGGCCGAGGCTGTCATTACAAAGTATAGCAGAAAGTGTTTAAGGAGATAGAGCAGAGATGGAATAGCCAGATAAAGTAACTTTCTAGTGGGCTTTAGACATCTGAGCTGTAAGCAAGTATTGCACACTTATTTTTGCAACGAGTTCAGGAGCATATTCAGACTGCATTAAAGACCTCCCATATTTAAGCCTTGCCTTAAAATAAGGTTGTTTATGGAAAAATTAATATTTAAAGGAAGTTTTTTTTTAAAATCCTCTGAAAAGGCAGAATGTTCTGTGAGGATCTCGGATTCCTCCTGGACTTACATTAACAGTTCCACATAACGAACGTTTTTGTTGAGGGCTTCAATTTCTTTCATCTCTTTCTCAGTGAGGGAGAAGTCAAAGATCTAACAGAAGGAGATGTTAGGAATAATTTAGCATTTCATAATCATATCAACATTCATATATTCCAGATTTCAGAAGAACAATCCCCCTCCTCCCCCCATCTCCCCCATAAATCCATACTTGCTTGCATTTATAGGAAAGTCTTGAGGACATGAGTAAGTCCAGTGATGTTTGCTTACACACTTTTGCAGGAAGAGAAGGGTAGTCTGGCAAGTACTGGGCCACCAGCTTTGAAAGCAATACGTTGGCAGGGGAAGCAGGGAGCAGTGTGGGTACTGAGTGGTGCAAGTGACACAGGATCAAATTCTTCATCTTGTTTGGGTGTGGTGGTCAAGCCAGATGCTTTCTGTTGATGTGGTTATGAGCCTTTCTGGCACATCTGTATGCAGCAACCCTTCCCTAACAAAGCTTCCCTATACCTGAAGACTGGGCAGAACAATCCAGTCATTCCTGAACACCTATAGACAGCAACTTTGGGCTGTTGACCTATTGAATTACTTCATTTCTCTTGTGCTGCTCACTGCAGCAACTGGTGTGCTGGTACCCATCACCAGCTGGAACTTTAGGTACTCCAGAGGGTTAAAAGACACCAATATTTCCTCTCTACTTTGCTCTATTATTGTCATATCATGGTACCATTAGATAATGGGGACATAAAAGCATCAAAAGTGGCAAAGCTTGACATTGATCAAGGCTTATATGTACAGAAAGAAATGGGAAAATCACCTTCTATAGGGCCTAAGCTAATGTAAGTGGGTTTATCCATGCACCATTCAAGTACAAATTTACCTGGAAATTCTCTCTGATGCGTTGTGGATTGAAGCTTTTTGGGATGACTACAATCCCTCGCTGGATGCTGAAACGCAAAGCAACCTGTGCAGCTGTCTTGTTGTACTTTTTGCCAATGGCATTCAGCACAGGATCCTTCAGTAAAGGAGGGGAGGACACATTTACCCTGGAAGAAAATAGGAAAGGAGTTGTTGGTGGGTTTTTCTTCTTTTTTATCTTTAATGTCAAAACATAAAGGCATCTACTTGTTCCTGGGCAGAATACTGCACCTTTTTGACAAACAGTGTGAAAAATTGGAGAAAAGCTTTGGCATTTAGATTGGTGGACTGACAAAGGCAACTTCCTATGTGATGGCCCAATGTTGACTTAATTTCTACTTCCTCACCTAAGCCTCAGCATTCCCAGTTACAGACACTTGCTTTGTGTTAGAGGAGACCTAAGGCGACCTCCTACACAGACACACGGCATTTTTTTGTGACAGCATGCAGTAGGAGTGTTGCAAGTTTATGTTCACAACAGTAACATTTAGATACGGAAGTTCAAAACTACTTTGAAGAAAGGGGACAAAGATACTTTGCACAGAGACCCAGCAGTGGAGAACTATTATTTTTTCCAAGATATTGTCCTTCTAATAGAAAGTAACGTGAGGACTCACCATGTTTCATCCCTTGAGGTTCCCAATGGGCTATACCCAACAATAACAATGTCGTGTTGTCTGCAAAATTCTAAGAGCTTGGGTTGGGTGAAGTAGGGATGGCATTCAACCTGCAAGAGTAACATAGAAAGAATGATTAATGAACAAGACCAGATATGGAAGCAGATGGTGTCCCAATATTTGTGAGAGCTACAGACCAGGTGATGCTTTCAGGAAAGGATACATGTAAGTTAAGGAATAGGGAAATTCAATCTGTTGTTACCGTTCTAATTGTACATTGCTGGGTGATGGAGTTTGGTTTTTTTTTGGTGGGCAGAAAATCAACATCTGTGACTATAATTTGGCTGCAGGGAATTTTTATTGACCCCCAGTGGAACGGTCGCAATAAGTGGGGGGGATGGAGGTGAGAGAAGCTCACTAGAGAAGTAGGATGAGAAGGCAACCCATCTCATGTGGGTCAGATCTTTATTTCTCTGCCTCCTATGTTCAGGATGACTGATCTGATGTTGTTTTTAGGGGAAGTGTTGGCATAAGCTGCCCCAGATAGAAAGGTGAGGGGGGGATATGCAAAAGGCGAGATATCTCCATAATGGTTATGACCTTGTTACAAGTTCTGCCTTCCCACATTGCAAATACTGTTCCCTTATGAGCAAGGATTTTCTGGCTGTGTTCTCAGTCTCTGGGAAAGGGATGTCTACAAGGTGACAGAGCAACCACTGTTTGCAGGCAGTCTGCAGCTAGCTGGGACATTTATGCTTGCTGGCTAGCTGCCCTAAGCTGGGCTTAATCTTTTGCCCAGTTTTCCTTGACTGCAGGAAGCAGCAGCAATGCTCAATGCAGTCTTAGGGGTACACCAGAAACAGCAATTGCATTTTGCATCTGCTTGGAATGTTATTACCAGTGAAGGGTGCTGGAATTTCCTCCCATCACAGGCTGCCTCTTCCTGCAGGCCAAAGACATAAATGAAGGCCAGCCTCCCTGCGCTGCCCCATGTCAACCCCAGCCCTCCAAGGCCATGCACTGAGGGCAGGAAGTTGGTCTCATTTGGTCTCTGGCTTCTTCTCTGATATTGCTAATGTGGATATTTGTTCATTCCAGATGAGTCAGAAGAGCTTCCTAGAGATTTCTAGGAAATGCAGTGACCTGCCAAATGCCAGGGTCAAAGGTACTGGGCATTCAGATGGGTCACTGCCACTTACTGCCTTCTCTGAGATCTGCTACTGTAATTTATTTCGGACATGCCTGTCATCTTCATGAGCTTGTTCAGCTCGAGTCGGTCACTTAATGGAGTCTCCTCTTTCACTTAGTGTGTTGGTTTTTTTTCTTTTCAAACTCTTACTGACATCTTATAGGAAAGGCACAAGAAAGCAAATACAGGAAATTTAGGAGTTACTTCTAATGGCTTTTAAACTTGGGAGGCTTAGAGTGACTCAGGATCCCTGATACTTAGGGTTGTTTTGGTTTGGTGTTAGCTGACATAGACATGGCTTCACTGACAACTGGTTAGCTCTGAATGGTTTGTCTTGGGAATCTTTTGGACTTGAAGTAAGGTATGTGGCAGAAACTTAAGATCTGCATTGACTCAGCATTCAACCCTGTTATGGAGCTCTGGCACAGAGGTACCAGTTTTATAGTCCTGGAGCAGGAACTGAGGAGAGCAATTGTTAAAGCACCTTCAATTATTTATCTTTAGGCTAAATAGGATGAGTAATATTTTCAAGCTAGAAATGGAAGTGTGACTCTGTGGCAAAGTGTACATCACCTTTCTGCACACGGTGGTTTAGGTGACGTGTTGCCTCTATGTTCCCTACAGGGCAGTGGCACCATGGCAGGCACTGCCCTTGGTTTGCAGTCGTACCTGGTTGCTGACAGGTTTGTACTTAAGTCCTGGCTTGTTCAGGATCATCTCCAGCTGCCTGCGGTTGAAATTGGATACTCCAATAGACTTTGCCAAGCCTGCGTCTTTACATGCTTCCATAGCCTGCAAAGAAAGCAAAGACCAGTGGAGTCCCACATGTTGACTTGATTCCTTGAAGCATGCGTTTTAAAGATAGGTGGAAGTTAGACAATCCTTGGAACTGCAGAAAAACCTTTGCTGCAGCAGAACTAACAGCTCTGTTAGCATGAGGGCTGGTGCTGTCCTGCTATTTTGAGCTCCATTCCTGTGTAGAGCCACTTTTCACACCAAACCCTAATGTTTTATACCCCCTGTGAGGGTAGAATTTGTCTGGAGAGCAGAAAGATTAATCTAAGATATAGATGCTTAAGTGCCAGATATCTTCTTTCAAAGAGTTTTGCTTACTTTGCGCTGCTTTAGCACTGCCTCAAAGTTTGAAAGGGGAAAGTGAACAAAACAGATGGCTGCCTTGATAAGTCAATTTGTTCCTTTTGATTGCATGACAGTTTTTCATATGAAGTCTCTGTCCAGTGAGATCCTATAAATATCTGACAAGGCACATCGTAAAACCAGCACAGAAAACTTCGGTACAGTATAAAGTAGAAAAAAAAGTGGGGAGAGGAATTCTAGATATTCTGCACGTCAGACAAATCCTAATAGCTGAGAAAGCCTTATGAATACTGGATATGAATACATGCCCCAGTTTTCATTAGCTTCATCTGCTGGGTTGTTAAGGGGAAAAGAGAGTCCTTTCCTACAGTCTTCCCCTTTGCTCCCAGAAACTCTGCACACGAATGATGCGGTGACTGTTTGAGGCAGAGCAGACCCCACCGCGGAGCTTGATGCCCCTCCTGCCGGTTTTGTTATTCCTTTCTGTCTCACAGGAGCTGAAAACAGGGAGGTAAGAGGCACCACGTATTTGATGACCTCTAGTTGGCCTCGTATGCTTTGTATCACTTGGTGACAAGTCAGCAAATATAGTCATCTGGAGCCATTTTTGCCTGCTAGCACCATACTGAGAGAGTGAAATTATCTGGATTGAGTTTAACCAGTTTTATTTAGATTGATGCTGCTGTTTGCAGGCACTCACCACCACCTATTTTTCTCTTGGCTTATTAGGTGAAGTGAGTGACTTGCTGTAATATATCATTTACAATAAGCACCAGCTTAAAGATAAAAACATAACAGAGTTAGGACAGCTGTTCCTTTCAACATTTGAGCAACTAGCCTGTGAAAGAGGAATGAACTGCATCAGCCAAAGACAAGGGTAACATAAACAGCTAATGTGGAAGTCCCCATTCCCCCTGAGACACAGCCTGGATGGCTCAGCTGCCAGGGGAAAGTCCAAGCCCACCCCAGGCTCTCTCCCACTCTGAACTTTCACTTGGAATTTCACCCATTCTCCATCTTCATCTGCTGCACCTTGAGTAGAGCTAAATTGGGACATGACTATTCAGCTCTGGACGGTGCAAGCTCAAGTGGAGCATGTAGTAACCCGTGTTATCTCTCTTAGTATGAACTGGGCTGAATTAGTGATGCTTTTGCAGCAGACCTGGTGCAGAAGGAGAGGTGACCAGCTTTGGCCATGAATTAGAGAGTGTCCAAGGCTTTGAAAGGCAGGAAAGTGAGGAGATTGCTATTTTCACTTTCTGCCTCATCTGAGATCCTGAAGCCAAGTGGCAGTAGACTTAAGGACACATCTGGCTATAGGAGTAGAGTGCATCACAAACAAATTTAGGATGCAATCTTTCGGGCAAATGCTACTTCCCTCCAAGTTTTCTTAGCAGAAAAACCTTGTGTTCTCATCTGACAATTAAATTTAGAAGTGCATGAACTTGTTCTGATGGCAAGGTTTTTTTGTTGTTGTTGTTTGGTCTTTTTTATGGTGACCTTTAGGGCTGTTTTTTCTTGAAGGTGAAAAGCTTGGTTTTTTGGTGTTTGGGTTTTTTTTTGTGTGGTGGGGTTTTTTTTTGGTTTTGGTTTTTGTTTTTTTTTTTTTTTTGAGGAGGATCCAGTCACTTCTTAGGGCTCCAACTTTCTCCTGTAAAGATGTGATAAAGAGGAGAGATTGGTAAAAACCTACAGATACCACAACTAGCAAATGTAGAGTGCACTCTCTGAAAGAAGGAATGTGGATGTCGGATACTTGAACAGTGTTTTATTTTGTTATAAAAATAATTAAGTGATGGCAAGAAGCAATATCCTTGGGGACAGAAGTAAAACTCATCCATTGGAGTTAGTGGAATTTGATCCATTTGTCCTGTCAATATGCCTCAGCTCTGTTTATGAAGGCCACAAGTAAAACTGAGAATGAGGATCTGTGTTTTTAAAGCATATATGGATGGATGTTGTGTTTGCTTACCTCCCAAGTGGCACATAAGTCTGTCTCATGGTAGATAATTTTTCCATTTTCATCTTTTGGATAGATTGCATCTCCAGGCTGGAAAAGTAAAACCACACTTCTGTGCTTTAAAGAAAAATTTTCACTCCTCAGCAAAGATTTTTCCACAGACTCTGTTTCTACTAGCAAGGAAAAAAAAAATTCAAAAGCTTTCTGAAACACCCGAAGTTCAACAGGTCATTCATGCTGGGCTTACCACATCCTTCACTGCTAGATCGTCCTTGGATATGCTTCTGAACTGTCACATGAATGCACACTCAGGAGTTCCCAGATGGCCTTGTTTTTCAATAAACTTTCGACCTTTAGGTTATGGCATCCAAAGGACTAGTCTCCCTCCAAAGGGCTGGGTTAGAGTACCAATCTGCATTCTTTTCCACTTCATTCTTCCTTTCTTCCCAGCCCTTCCCCTGATCCTGCTTGTGTCCTAGGCACCTGGGAAGAGTACCAGCCCAGTCCAGCTCCCAAAAGTTGGAGGGTCCATTTCCAAGAGCTACTTACTAGTAATAAAGGGCTACATGCATAGCTATAGTACAGGCTGTGAACCTCTTAAATGCATTATCAACCTTTCTTTGGGCACTAGGAACTCTTTCTTCCTATCTCTATACCCCATAAACAAGATCTCAGAAATGAGTTATGAACTGATATCTCACAAGCACAGCTTTCTCTTACTTGCTGGTCATTTCACTGCTGTTGCAGGCAATGCAACGACACCTCCTTCCCTTTTGTCTGATTGCAATTTCACTTTTTTCATAAAAACTCTTCAGTGATGTTTGACATTTGATCTGACCACAAACTGCTACATTTCAAAGGCCTGGGTACAAGATGTTGACATTGTAACCCCTTGGGAACATGGAGCTGTAACTAACACGATCAGTAACTGGTGCCTCCCAATTCAGTCAAGTTCAAATTCAAGGCATTTCATGGGAAAAGTGAGCCTAAGCAAAACACAGCCTCAGATTTCAGAGGCCAATGTCTAAGTTACCAGCATAAGCCTGTCTCCTCCAAATGTGCTGATTTTCCTCAATGAATTCCACAAAGATGACTTGTTGCCTTTGTTGCTGTGTCTTGCTGGAAAAAAATTTTCACTAGAAGGAGGTAGGTGGCTGTTGAATACATTTTTTTTCTATTACAAGGCAAACTGTTTGCCATTATAACTTGAGGTGGAGAAGCTCAATTTACAAAAGCACCCCATGGTATTTTGGAACAAACCATTCATCCCCATGATATCCCAGCAGACTCTCCAAGGACTGCAAGCTGAACACAGAGCAGTTGGACTTCTGTGGGTTCAGGGGATGAGTCTGAACGAAAGACCTTTCTACTCTGTTCCACTTCTAATTCATTAACTTCTGTTCAACATTACTTTTTTATAGTAGTCAATAGATAGCAATTACATTAGCTAATTTATCAAACCCCATTTTCCTCTATTTCTATCACTTGTGTTCTAAAAAGTGAACAAAGTCAGGATGAACGGTGCTTGAAGATTAACTTATCTTGACTGAGATAAGTGGTGCCAGCTATTGTGGCTTTCCACAAGGATCAATCCTTCCTTCTGCCTCCAGGGAACTGCACAAGGTTTTGAAGTACAGTTGTCCCTGCTCAATAGTCTCCAGACAATACTTTCTCTGCCAAGCTACCTTTTTATGCAAGGGAGTTGCTGAATGGAAGAACTGTCTGCAGATAGGTAAAAAGCAATAAAGTGCTGAGAGAAAGGCAATATTTTGATGGTGACAGGATGGCGGTTACTGGGCTTTTAAAAAGGTCTTTCAGAAGTTGGTCATATTTCTCAGCTTTGGGTTCTCATGGACCACACAGCACCAGTCATTCCCACAAATGCTGTTGTCTTCTCTTGCAGTTCCCTTGGTGACAGCCATGCACCTTAGACTGAACGTAAGGTGGTTTTCTACTGTGCTGCGGTATGAGCACTGAAATAAGTGGGACAACACCATACAGTCACAGCCACTATACAGCGATTGCATCATATCATGTCATGTTCAAAGTCTGGAGGCACTCCAAAAGCTACCCAACAACTTACTTTCATATTTAAAACACAAGTTGACTACTGAGAGGAAAACCCCTGCTCCCATTGTAATGATTTCCTCATCAACACAGATGCAGGAAGACAGATCTGCACATCCCATTGCTTTCACAAAATGGTCTTTGACAAGTAGACTTTCTCAAGAGAGCAATTTTAACAACTTGTGAATGCCTACTGTATAAACTGAAGGCAATAGGAAGTCAAAGAGCGAGGCCATTGGTCTGTTTTGATTTATTCTCTTAAAATGACAAGATACTTGGATGAGACTTGTTCAATGTAAGGCTAAAATACCTGCTTTCCTGTGAGATCACAGAATAGTTTAGTTGGGAGGGATTTGGAAATCATTTAGTGCACAGGTACCTGCTTGCTGATGGATCAGTCATCTGAGCAGCCCCTGAGAAAACCTGCCAAGTGGATATGAGCTCCCCGGGCAGGGGGCACATGGTGGCCTAGAGGAGACCTGTTCCTGCTGGTCATCTGCCTTGCTAGGGTAGAGGGGCCGAGCACCACCGCCGGGCTAAAGGAAGGAAGGACAAAAGTCCTGAATGGGGAATCTGCTGGAGGGGAAAAATACAGGCAGGTGTGGGCTAATGCTGACAGTGAATAATGTCACCTCAGATGTCAGCCATTCTTGATCCATCCAAAAGTGCTGACATGGTGGGGCTTTCCTCCTCCGTGTGGTGCTCTCTGAAAACAGATTCCTCTTATTCTGCTTAAGAGCCCCTACAACAGCTTGCACCGCTGGGCTCTGCAGGGGCACGTTTCTTACTGGTTTCAGAGTGGGACTGTAAGTTTTGTTTCAAGTACTTCACTGGTTTCAAGCAGACACTGCTTTTGCTAGAAGGCTTTTGGGGAGACAGGAAAGCACTGATGTTTGCAGTCTGGGGCAGAGTTTGTTAGCATTACACCTGCGCGCTCCTCACCAAAGGTAAGCATTGCATGCGGGATGGGTGTATTTGTGAGAGAGGGGGCAAAGAAAGCAAACTTGTCACCATTGCAAAAGGGTGGGGGGTTTTCTTTCTGTATTTGGCACAGAAAAAGGTGTCTTTTTCAGGCAGAAGGAGACTTCTTTTTTTCTCTTCTCTCATGGGGAACATGAATGAATCTCTAGGACTGCTACTCCTTTAACAAATCAGATTGTTGATACAGGCCTCAGGGAGTCAGATATGTACATTACTTTAAAGCCAGCTGTCTATATAATGTGAGACAATGACCTTCACTATGTGGGAGAATGAACTACTAGAGAACAAAAACACAAGCAAAGGGAAACAGGAAATTGCAAGTGGTGGGAAATTTTTAAAAATGTACCCAAAATGATTCCATACATGGGACTATATAAATAAAGTTTTAATATCTGAGTCCAGTTACTCCTATACAGGTCTTAATGGGATATGGCTTCCTTGGGGAAAAAGGGATTGCAGGTCTAAGGTGATTGCCCAGAGCCAGCAGTATGAAGGAATATCAGGCTTTAACTTTTGAGAGCGAGAGATGGACAGCCTGTGTTTGTGACCAACCGTGATCTACTGAAGCTGCCTGAGAGGAGCACTGGAGTTAAGGAGAATAAGATCATAACCACAATTTGCCTGGTGGCTTTAGTACTACTGAGGATGTTTGGGTTTTGGGACAGAGTAAGGAAACCAACCTGGTGGCTTTTCCCTCTCCACCTCCAAACTTTGCCCCTAGCCCTTTGCTGCTTTGTATAACCACTTTCCTTCAGTGAGTCCCTCCTCATGGCTCAGAGAGGATTAAGATGCACGTGCTGCTTCAGCTACAGTAATTCTTCAGCATAGGAAGTGTTCAGCCCTAGTTAGGACACCTGTCCTTCCAGTGGAGAGACCCCATGCAGCAGCTGTCAGTAACTGTTCTCACACCATCTATAAGCCTCTCTTTGCGTGGGTAGCGCACAGAAATGTACGTATGCAATATATATCAAACATTATCAGGCTAAAGTGCTATGTTCAACAAGGGAAGGAATCTGCAAGGAAGATGCTAGACGGAGACCTTGGTTCAAGCCAGTCATGCACTTTTGGGGGCAATTCTTTTTACCTTGAAAGCCATTGGCAGCTCAATAATGTAGAGGTCAACGTAGTCCAGCTGCAGGATCTTCAGGGTTTTCTCCAGCGTGGGACGCACCAGCTCTGGGGGATGGCAGGTATTCCACAGCTGGGGAGACAAGCACAGGCTCTTTTCTGGGTGCCAGGAGGAACAGTGAGCATCCTCCAGCTGAAACCATCTGTACACACACACACACACACACACACAGACAGTCTTTTCCTTCTGACAGAGCCCGTTATGCATGGTGAAAAGACATTGTGGCTTACAATGTGAAGGGCCTTATCCTATCCTCTGCTAGAGGTAGATGTAGAGGTTAAGACAGGCATCCTTGCCCAGGACTGGTGCCGACACAGTAAAGGTATTGCATGTTTGTTTATTACAACACAGATTCTTCTGAGTTGAGTATATTGCAAACTCTTGCTCAATGAACTTAGACAGATTCCTTTTGTTTTCAGAGCTTTCCAAGCATATGCTTTCACTGGAAAACTTTGTTCCTACAAGAAATCTGTGGTCAGTTTTATGCTTGAAGGCAGAAGCTCGGGTCATGAGTTAGCTATTGAACAACCAAGCACCCGGCACAAAGAGAATCTTTTGGTTTTCTCCTGTGGTCATGGAGCCTGAGTGACTGCCTGACCTAGGGAAGTTTTAACTTATTCCCCAGTCCTCACAGAAAGATGTATTATTGTTTAGTTACTGTAACACAGGTGTGACTAGTTAAAGCATAGCTTTTTCAGCCTCTTTAATCACAGCTGCTTCCTTGTGGGGTTATGCCCTGAGGTTGCCATGGAGTGTGCTTAGTTGATTAGCTTTCAGTACTATCTCTAACTGAACTCTGCTGATGCAAATCTCTTGCAAGAATAAAACCATAGCATGGTAATTAGTAACAAAGAGCTCTTTGTAAACTGATTGCTGCAGTTAAAATCGACAAAAACGAGAATTAACACACAATAGGAAGTTTAAAGTGCCATTCGTTTGCACACAATAAGCTGGGCTATTTTGTCTTCTTTTTGCAATGCGCAAAACTGACATGTGGAGTCGTGTTGAGGTTTTTGACACCTTTATTGGCTGGAGAAACCTGCTGTTTGTTGGTATGGTCATTGTCTAGCCAGTTCTGCTGCCAAAGCTGGCAGCTACCGCATGCCAAGTTATAGAATGAATTCGTTCTTGAGACAGGAAATGCTTGAATTGCCATTTTCAGGAGAAAATACTGATTTTAGATATCAAAGGACATAGCCTGCATAAGTTTTAAAGTATTTTAGATGTTTGGTTATTTTAAACCAGATTATTGTTTTCCCAGGGAATAACTATCTGCTCAGTTCTGCCAGCGGAGGCAAGGATACATTATCTTGAACTCAGTTGTACTGAACACAGCACATCTGACCCTGCCCTAAGCTGACAAACCAAAACAGGGTCTGGCACCTGGAAATTCATACTAGACCTTCCCCAGTTGTATGTTGCAAGGTGTGATGAGTTTATGATCACTAGAGGGTGGTTACACAGGCTGAGCTGTACTACAGTAAAGGGACGAAGGTCCTGCTGTCAGAGTTTTGAGCTGTTCCACTGGATTTCCTGAAGCCCTTTGGTCTGGGTGTTTTTTAAGCATTTTACAAGTAAAATGAGATGTTGCTTTGGACTTAAATATAGGTAAGGAAATTAGTCTGTATACCCTTCATGTTCAGTTTCTTTCATTACTGTGTTTCAGAAATTTAGTAACCTGAGATATGTTGATAGTTTAGAAGCAGTTTTTCTGAGTGTCCTTTCTAGCCCAGTGCTATTGAGCTCAGTACTTGCCAGTGAATACACCTCCCTTCAAAAAAAACTACGGAGGTTCTAGAGAAACAGCCTTTAGAAATAGCAAATATTTATACTATGTTAATACATAGATGCCATGGAAACTTAAGAGTTTTGTAACTGTTTTCATGATTTGTACAAGTTATTGTATTATCTACCTAAGTAGAACCCATGTAGACATTTAAGCAGTCAAAGCTGCCAGCTGGCTTTGGCATTTCAGGACACCACATTTCCTGGAAATGTTACTTCTAGTTTAATGAAAGAAATATCCTGGGATGAAAGAGGAGACCAAAAAGGTCTTGCTACATAAGCCAACTGAGATGTTGGCAGTTGATATAAAACCTCTAAAATTTCTGGATGCTGAGCTGCTCTGCCTGATCAGCCAGCCAGCAGCAAGAGCCAAGTGCAAGTGCTGATGATTTCAACTGGCAGATGCAGCCCGTTGCACCAAGTCACTATTCCAGTAAGATTGCCACTCAGAGGGGCTATTCTTGTTAGTCCCTGCTGATGGACCAGCCCTCAGTTTGCCTCATCTTTGTTTAAGGAAAGATCTACATGAGGGGCTTGAGTCTGAAGGGTCTTGGGAATTTCCGGTACTTCTGATGTCATTAAGGCTGAAAACAAATACAACTTTTGTTGTGCAGACTGCTTCCAAGAATGGTTTACTGTATATACCATGTTTCTTAGAAGATGCAACAGTTCAGATCAGTCAGTTACCAATCAATGACTGATGTATCTTCCGGTGGCTTGATATTTGCCTGTAGTTCATAAGATACATAAGTTTGTGAGGTACATTAACCTAAAGATACATAAGCTCATAAGGTGAGGGACATCCAGTCCCACTCTTCCTGGAAAGTTCAGAGCTGCTGTGAAAATATTCAGTGAAACTTGTGAAAATCCTGGATTGCGATGGATTGACTTGGTTGCAGAATATTTTCCAATTCTGCCTTTGAACTCTTTAAAGACTATAGAGACTCTCTAATGAACTATCACCCTGAGCACCTGAAGTTTTGTCAAGCACAAACAGGACACAACAGAAAGACAAATCCATGCATGTCCCATCTCACAGTCACAAGGAGGGCTGGAACCACGGTCATTGACTCTCGTGGTGCTGCACATTGCAGCCTTGTGGCTTGCAGGATCTGTAGTTTAGGGAACAACTGAACTTACAATCAAGAAATCAAATGTAGTTTCATAGATGGCTCAATGTTTTAAGTAGTGATTATCAGCTAGGAAAATCACGTAGCGATTAGGTCAGACAACTGAATATAGAAAGGCTAATAAAGTCTGGAAATTTTACTAAGAGGTGCACTTTCACAGAACCTAAAGGTTTATATGGGAAAATAAACTGCAGAGGAAGCAGTTGGGAAAGTTAAAAGACTCAACATTGTTAGGACATCTTGTTCTAACCTTTTGGCACAACTTTGTGGTTTTGATTTGAAATATTACAGGTAATTTGCAGTAATGAAACTATAAAACTCTTGAAACAAAACGTTTTGACTGATTCAAATCAATATATTTGGCATATAAGAAACTGAGAGACTACCCTGATAAAAGTGGAAAATTTGAGGACATGAAGCTTTTCTCAGGATGGCCAGGTTGTTACCAGTAGAACCAAGCAGGGAACTTGGAAAAAAGTTGCATATTTTACAGATTGGAAATTGCTGCACTTGGAAATTGGTCTATAACTGCTGAAAATCCACATGATCTGCGAACTACCCAATCCAAAGCTTAACTTCCCAGATCATAGAGTTTAACTAAACTGCTCACAGTAAAATGGGCCTCTTATCCCATGGGATCTTTCACTCTAGGAACCGTAGTATTTATTTCCAAGGCTGATGAGTAACTTCTGTGGATTACGTCTTATATGGCAAAGGAGAAAGGGAAAATATTAGACTGATATGTTCAAAGAAGCACTGCAGGAAGGGGAACTTGGGGCCATAAACACTATCAGAAACTGGATAGGCACCATGAATTTTCTGGGGCCATCTGATCTTTATTCTGCAACGTGCAATGAGCTCGCTGTCTTATACCTGAGATATAGTCATCATAGTTGTAACAGCTTTTGTCAGACACTTCATCAGACAAGAGATTTCATTCTTCTAGGAGAGAATCAGCTCTTATAGCTAAGACTTTAAAGCATTAACTAGCTCATGCTTTACTCCAGCCTCATTGCTCTAGAGCAGAAGTGTAATGACATCTTCTCTCCAAGTAAGCTGATTCATTATCCTAGAACTTTATAATGACAGGTGATAGAGTAACTAAGGCTGTAGCTTGATCAGTAATTTTCTGGCAGTAGTACCAATGTAAGCACTTGCTGTTCTCCCATACACAGACACTTGCATGCGTGTGTTTGCTCCCACCCCTTTTATTGTGCGCCCTCACAGCAAACCTATACAGGGAATTGCTCTAACAGAAAATAACTCTTTTGCAGTATCATTGTCTGGATCAGGCTCAGTGTGTGACTATACAAATGTGCATGCCAGCCCAACACGTGGGGCAGTAACAGCTTAGGCAGCACAGCTGAGTGTAGCAATGGTCTAAACTTGCAAGTACCTATAATACTAAGTAGAATGGATAGTATATGGTTCCCATGGCTAACAGAGCTTTAAACTGAGAACAATAGTGATTCCTGCACTTAACAGCAAATCTAGTGCTTATAAAGCTCTGTGGCATTATGGTAATGCTAGGAAAGAAAATTAAAGGATGTTGGATCTGGAAGCATGCCAGATGTTGACCACCAGCATTCTTAAGAAAGCCCATTCACAGAAATCCTGGATTTGGTGTAAATAATCTTAGTGCAGCTTCTCACCTTGCCACAGTAAAAAATGTCTTCTCGCTTGATCCTTCCTTCAGCAATCTTCTCCCGGATGGCTTGTCCCACTTCATGCTCATTGTAGTAAACAAAGGCACCGTCGATATGGCGGTAACCAGTATCAATGGCAATCTTCACCGACTCCAAACAGGAACCTTTGGGAGTCTAATGGGAGAAGAAAAAGAATAAACATAGTTTCAGCCTCCTGCTCATCTTTCCTGCAATGCTATAGTCCCTGCGATATGCACAAGGTTCATGCTGGAGTTCATCCAGTTTAACCATCCCTTACCTCCCCAGACACCTGTGTTTCAACTTCAGAATAAAAATGTGCTGTGCAGTTTTCTTCAAAACTGTCGCGAATGTGGAATTAGACTGGAAAACGGAACAAAGCAAAAAAATTCTCTATGTGTCTGGGAAAGAGAGTACTAGAGTCCTCAGAAAGTAGAATTGAATGTATTTGATATGAAAATAATTTCAGAATTTCTTATCTAGAGAGCAAGGGCTTTCCTATAACAGCCATTTGATAAAATCCCTTACTCAAGCAGAAGAGGGCTTTTTGGTTGAGCAGAGCTCATCAACCACCTGCCTGATCAGAGGCTGTATGAATACTTTATGGCCCAGTAGAGCTTTCAGCAGAGCAGGAATTTGGATTTGACTTCTTTCTCCTCAAATCGACTTACTATTGGTGGTATCACAATCTGAAGGGTGATAGCTCAGGACTGTCTGCTGATATTCCCAGTTCTGGGCAGTTGCTTTACCATATGGCTAAGAATCAGTAGATGCTTTGGTGTATGTTTATATATATCTTACTGCTTCAGTTTAAGATGAGCCCAAGAAACCTCTTAATAAGTTCAAGTGGCATTTTTGTACTGTGTGCTGCACTTATGTTTACTCATCTTCGCCGAAATTCAGAGTAAGCTTGTTTTTTCTGAACAGTCATATTTTCCATTAGCCAATGTGGCAAGCAAAATACACGTAAGCCAAACCAAGAAAAAAAGCATGACTGGTCACTGAAATTGTACTGAAAACATCTTATTGTTGCCATACTTTGTATAATGAGAGGGCAGCTCTAAGTGGTGGTGGTGAAGGGCTCTCAGCGACACATGGCAACACTATTCTCCCACCCTTTTCATAGGCATTGCTCTGCTGTGACAGTGACATCTGATTCACTTAAAGGAAAACTGAAATAGGGTGAGTCAACCTGCTCTGCTGTGCTGCTGTCTGTCAGCAGCAAATGTCAAGAGGTGAATTTTGCTACTTCCAAGTGAAGGGTCAAGACCACGCTGCTTTTCCTGTGAAGAAAACAGATGCTAGAGACATCTGGAAATGAGTCAGGATATAAAGAGAGGATATAAAATCTGTTGGTTTTGCTGATGCCAAGGAAAGACAAGAAGCAGGACTGGCAGTAGGTGCTGTTGGGAATGACCACTTGTCACCACAGCAATCAGTCTCCCTCCTGCCCCTCCAGGCTCCCCTTTTAGAGCAGCCACTGGTTTGGCTGTCCGGGAGTTTGCCATAAAATTAGCAGCTGCTCTTCCACCACCTGCTGATCTAGAAGCTGTGAAACTCGTAGCTGCCACAGGATGCTGCAGCAACTAAGGACACTGGTCTGCCCTTCCACATTCAGGGAACAAAGATCTGTGAAGGACTGCTGAAGATCTATGGGGGTCAACCTCTCTGGCATTCAGTCCCAGAGCTGTAGGCTGGTGGCAGATTATTCTGGGGCAATGGGACCGTATCCCAGCCTGCTTGCTCTGCTCTGCTCTTCAGTGTCCCATCTGGGCTGGCTGCTATCGGGCACAACCGGACCAACTTCTGTTCGGGCTCAGAGGAGACTTTCTGCTCCAGCATGCAGTGCCTAAAGGTTACTTAAAAAGCAAAGCTGCTCATGCTTGCCCTGATTTATTACAGACATGAGTGAGGGCTGAGAGGCAAAACAACACAATTTGGCATGCTGAAGTATTTACAGCAGTGACGATGTAATATTGTCTGCTTAATTGAGAGAGACAACGAAACACTTGTTTGAATGCTTTGCTGCTTTCATTGTGGGAGCCTCCCAAAGGCATGCTCAGCCCCTGCCAGGGCCCTTTCCTGGTTGTTAGTAGGATGTAATGAAGACCACGGCAGCTAAAAGCCTTTCAGGCATAGTCAATGTCTAGTTTTCACTCGGGGCATGTTGGGCAGCGCTACAGAAGCGCAAGGCATGGAGCAGTGACAACCTCCAACATGTTCGCTGCTTTGTCCCTGCCTGAACCTGCAAGGAAGGATTTCACGAAGGCAGCAGACAAAAAGCTCTGACACGAGTACTACAAGCCTGCAGTTACTGATGACAGTAACCTCAGACTTCTGTCTCAGCAATGAGCTGCATGAGGCTGTAGCCACAGTTGCAAAGCTCAGGCTGACTGGCACAGGGCAGCGGGGCTCAGATTGCAGGTCTTGTGAGCTCAAGTCTAAGTGACAACCAGTCATCCAAAGGAGAAATATATTTTTAAAAGTGTTATCAGTGTTTTCTCTATGAAACTTGATTTTTCCAGCAGTGTGACTTTTAGATTGCTTCAGCCCGTTTGACTTATACCATCCAAGTGTATGAAAGCAGAACATTTAGAGTACAGTGAAGCATTACCTTAATATAGATTTTTTAAAAAAGTTTTTGGTTTTGCTTTGGTGTTTGTTTTTTTTTTTTTTTTTACTTTTTCTCTTTTGTTGAAAAGCCTGAAAATGCAGTGTGGACCTGATCCTAGGATTTCCTCTCTCTTCTCTTTGCACTCTTGAGAGATTGTATGAACACAGCTCCCAGTTGTTTCCTGAAGCTGTAAACTAAACTCCACTAAGCAAGGAGATGTTGACTATTGAGTTGCGTCTTTTCTCAAACACGAGGGCCAGTTTGGTCAGTAACAAAAGCAGAAGGAATAGGTGGAGAAAGGTTGGGTGTCACATATAGGGGAATGACATAATTGCAGACTTGGGAGCATGGAATAGAGGAAAATGAGAAAGCTTGCAGTTATCACAATTGCCTTCAGTTGGCTTATGTTAGAGCTGAACTTCTATGTATTTCTTAATGTTTTACATGGGACTTACACACATCTGTACAAATAATCTTGTGAAAGACTCCTCCATCTCAAGGAATAATCTTATTCTTTAGGGGCTTGAGGAGGTTTTTTTGGATCAGGTCTTGATTACCAAGGACCAGAGATGGGTTTATATTAAATATAAATATTTTCATTGTACTAGTTCATTTCATCTGATGTGGTATATTAATTCTGACAGATTCTGGTCTAAGGTGCTTCATATAAAAATGCAAGGCAACCTAGGGAACAGTTTTTGGAAAATCCTGCCTCTATTGAACCATCCCAGCTGAAGGCCTGGGACGTCTGCAAGTTTGGAAACTTTGTACCATATGTTTATTTTCATTCTAGTGGAGAAACTATCATTTCTAGCATTTTGCATGGTTAATCCTTCCAAATGCTGCAGTAATGGGCTGTGGTAAACCGTGCTGATGAGCTGCACAGGCTAGTCATGTTGTGGTTTTGCCACTTTTTAGAAGTGTTGCCTTAAGTTTTGTATCTTATTCCATTGTTTCCTGACAGACCATATTAAAGCTGGATGACTCAGATCACCACTGCTCATCTCTCTTTCCATCAGAGATGGCACAAACCTGGATCTTTCCCCTTTACCCCACTGGTCAGCCTGATGTGTTTCAATCTCTTCTGTCTTTCATGGAAATAAAGTCTCTAACGAGTAGGGACCAGATCAGAGATTACCAACTGAAAGTGAACTTTTACTTAAGTGCAGATAGAAGTTTGTGATACGACTGCTCTTACATGTTGTGGTGTTGTACAAGGGTCTGCACTTCAACCACAGCAGCTGATGGAGCAGTGCCTCCCAGGCTGCCTGGCCACCGAGCAGCCACCTTCACTAGGAAAGACAGACCTCCTCCTCCTCCTCTTCCTCTTTACTGTGCCTTATACTCACTAGCGTACGTTATCTAAAATGTGGTTGCCTATGCTGTCTACTTCTTTCAGGTAGGTCTTTAGTCTTGCACCGTTCCCAAATAAGCAGGGCTTATGTTTAGAGCAGCACAAATACCAGATGAGGTACTGAAACGTCTCCGTGCTATAAACCTTTGTGCTTTGTCCATAGTAACTCAGGATGCTTTGGCCTTAACACAAATCTTTGCTTATTTATTACTTTTTATTTAAGTGTAGATAAGAGGTATGCTTGATCCTTAGCTGTAATTAATGTTTCAGCTTCTAATCGGTGTGCCCTGCAACTATGTTACTTTGATCAAGGACTGTTGTTTTAGAACTGGAATTTTATAACCACTTGTACACAGTAAGTCAGATTTTTATCTTCAGTGTTCTTACAGTCAGTCACTATTTGTGCCAAAAATGGTATTAAATTTATTACATGTTTTATGATAAAAGAAAAACTGGTTGGTTGACTAGAATCACTCACTCAATCACTAATAACTCCTTCAATGACATCCAAGTTACTTTTAAGATCATAGAGTTTAAGGAAAGAACACACACGATTATTCCCTCTATCAATCAATAGCTTGTATACCTGCTGATTTACCACCATGCATGACAGATTAAACCAGTATCCATTTCCTTCAGGCTCCATGGTAAATAAATCCGGCAGGAGGGCAGGGGGAGCAGACTCAGATTTGCACCTTCACTGCAAGAAAGGAAGCAGCAATTTGGCTCCTTCTCCGCAGAGGAAGTAGCCACCTGGCCAGTTACCACACTTTATGAGTCTGCAAAAGCAATGTGCTTCATCAGTTCTGCCTGTCTGAAAGGGTCTGCTCTCTTTTTTCCTCTGAGACTGTGAACTTTTTTATTTTTTAATGTTTATTCCAGACACCTTCCATCACATCCCATTTTGTCAAAAACTATTCTCCCTACCATAGAAAACGTGCAGCTTCAGTTTTGTTCATGACTGAATGTGACCAAGCCACAGAATAATATTTTTTTGTGCAGGCATACCCATGAATTTTACTGTTCCCTGTCAAGTAGAACAGTATTTGCTTAGCAGCGTTAGTGGTTGCCCTACTCATTGCTGTTATTTAGTGTTGCATTTCAGCTGCCCTCCAATTCTTTTGCCTTTTCTATAGCATCCTTTTCTGGTCAGCAATTTCTGTCAGCTTTCCAGGGATTCTGGTTACCTCCAAAGACAAAGGTAACCGGACACATTAGCAGCAGATTGTAATCTTGCAAAACCATGTGAACAGCTACCATGGGCATTGCTTTTATGAATGTCTGAACATCACTATTGTAATTTATTCCTTATTAATGCATACAGTAAAGGAAAACAGTCTGACTCAGGCTCCCAGATTTTCCTCTGCCTTGTTTTGCATATGCAGCTTTACAGAGTTGCACCCGTCTCGGCAGCATGTGAGAGCTGAGGAAGCAGCACTTCGGGGAAGGAACCGTTAACTTTAGTCCTGAGCACCTTGCCTGGTTAGTGCAATGGTATCCAGTCCCTCAGCTGGGAATAATGATCCTTGGAGGAAGAGCTTCAGGTGTTGGGAGAGACAGGGCCATCTCCTGGAAAAATCTGAATTTAGCTGCAGCTGAATTACACAAGAATCCAAACTGTGGGCTAAGTACTCCTGTCCTAACCTATAATTTGAGATGTGGAGCCGCTGTTTAGGAATCTTAGTCAGCTAAATACAGGAAGGAGAAAGTAGGTACATTCCTGGGCTCAGAGCCTCCTTCGCCAGAGCTCAGCACTCACACACATTCTTATGCAAGTTTCTAGAAGCCCAATTGCTTATTTCCATTTGCCTGTTTTTCGGACAAACTGACAAAGAGGACTGGCTTAAGATTTTAGGAACAGAGTATAGAAAATGTCTACCGAAGACATTACAGGAAAGCACAGGTTGAGTTTACAAAGCCCGAGCATATGAGCCACACAAGGGTACGTTCTTAGAATTGTTTAATCTTGTAAAGGAGAAGCTGTACTGTACACCTCTTTCTTGGAAAATGTAACTGCCAGCACATCCCTCTCTCGTATACAGGAAAATCTGGCTTTCATCCCCCGGAAGCACTGGCAGCCACCATCCAGGAAGCAAAACCCAGTGAAGGGGATCTCTGCAAAAGCAGGTAGAGCTGAGAACAGAGGCAGAGAGCACAGCTGAGAGCCACGAGCTGCTATGCCGGCCCAGAGCTTTGCTTTGTGTCATGCAGTGCATTGCCTGAGAAACTGGAGGACAGCAAATGCGCCCAGAGAAGATGGGGGGAATGGTGAAGCTTGTTGCCTCGTGTCATGCTGTGAATGAGCGTGGATAAGGGATGCCTTTCTCCTCTAGCCTGATGTCCTGTCAGTGGCACGAAGCGTGAGGTTTGATTGCCCATACAACAGAAATTAGATTGCATAACTGCAGATTTAGCATTTCTAGAATTCCTGTGACATTGTTATTCTAGGATTTAGCCAAAGCTGTCTTCAGGAAAGTCTTATTATTGTAGCTGGCAGAAGCTGCTGGAGTTATTTTTACTACTTGATTGCAGAATCCTTAGCTTTAGGATCACCACAACTTTTCACTTGATGTAAATTCACTTAATGCAAGCCTAAGCTAAAGGGCTGCCATGCTTCTCTGTTGGCAACTAGAGGATTAAAGCAAACCAAGTAAATTACACGCACACCCAGGTCCCATACTTGCAGTGGTAGCGGGGTGGACTGGGAGAATTTCCTGAAGAGCTGGAGGACACAAGAGCCAGCCCTGAAAACTGCGGATCTAACTGGAAGGGTGGATGCTATCAGACAAGAAATGCGATCCCAGGGATGCATGAGGTATGAGGGGAAGATAAAGCACCAGCTTGTGCAATAGCAAAGGAGAAAGAAAAGGTTGCCAGTAGTTCTTCTACTTTGTTCCCTAGAGTTAAAGGGGAGAGGTTTCTGGCGTCAGTTTGAAGAAGTGTTTGCAAGGGCAGATGTAAAACTTGGGGAATTCCACCACCTAGTTAGCTTAACCAACAAAAGTTGGCTTTGATGAAGCCTAGAGAGGCATTTTCTGCACGGTGTTTTCAAGTTTTGACAAATGTGGCCTCCTAGGTCAACTGAAGACACAACCCAGATGTTAGCTTCCCGCATGAGCTGTAAGAACACGCTTATGCTGTTCTTCAGAAAACTGCAGGGAATCAGGGACACATGGGAGTGCACAGCCATATTTAATGTATGGAGTCAGTTAGGGACGTTTTAGAAAATGGAGGTTTGTCTGGAAAAATGGTCTCTAAATGTTCTTGCCAGAAAATGTATCTTTCAATTGTCTTTATTCAGATTACTCGCTCGTAGGGGTTCAGTTTTTCCCCGCTTCAACAATATCAGTGATTCCCTGTCTCATCTCCTGTAAAACAATCTTCATAACTTTTATTTACATCGGAGGGCTTTCCCTGTGGTTCTTGAGCAGGATTAAAAGTCCAGCATGTTTAGAAAGCCAGAAGCAAAGAGAAAAAATGAATTTATTTTTTGTGTGTTTCAATATTTGGCCTTGGTATTATTGCTTTGGTAACAGCTAGATTTGTAGTTTTTGGAAGAGGGGTATAATGAAACAGCTAGTGATGGTCACTGCAGTACGTGGCTATGGAATGCAAAAGGTCTGCTTTCTGTCTGGTAACTTTTCAAACAAGAATCCATGCAACTGGTTTTGGGTAGTGCTACTGTCCTAAAAGCTTATCCAAATCAACCTTCTGTTAGTTTTGATTCTGGGCTGATTAAATGCAATTCTACCCTATGTCATAGCCAGACAGGAAGCTCAGTGGGTGATGTTGGCATCTGATATCCACCATCCGAAAGCCGTACCAACTCCCAAAGTTGTCATCTCCTAAATGTCTCCTTGCTCTGGGAACGTTTTCCTCTGGACTACTCTTGTGGTGTCCCAGGCTGTGTGTGTCGGTACCGTGTTTGGGAGCCAAGTGACGCGGTGCCAGGTTGGCTGTAAGAGCCAGCCCCTCTGCTTGGATTAGGCAGGCATCGCTGCACAGGGCCAGGCGATTATCTGGCTGTCAACGGTTTCATTAGCAGAAGTCCTCTGCTCTGTGGCGGGACATGTCTCTTGGTCTTGGAGTAGTCTGAAAATGTTTTCACATAGCAGCTGAGATGTCAGCGTAGGTACTGTCTTTTTAAGAGTTTTTTTGAAGGCTTACAATTTAAAGCATGCTCAGGTTTGGGGGGGGAGTCATTCTGAGCACAATCTACTCTTCAGGGCAAACTAAAATAATTCACCATTTCCAGGACTAGCAATTTTGTAGCCATTTTGCTCAGAAGTCTTCCATAGGTTGATGAACTCTGTAGCTAGAAAGTTAGTCTTTCGTTCACCCCCATCTACAAAGCTGGGCCCATCCTCATCAGGAATTTTACATGTTGACCGTTTCAGTAAATGCAGCTTTTAATCTGCCACACATAATTAGACGCTAACTGTGTTCATAGCTGGAAACACCGCAGAAACCGTTGGCATGAAGCAGAGATTAGTCATACTATCAATTTGTTTTCTATTAAGCTTCAGGATTCATAGAAATGAAGAACCACAGAGATTTCAGCAGAGGAGATACATGGAGGTAAATGAGCATTTCTGCAAATTCAACAGTGCCTTAGAGCCATGGGTTTTGTGCAAATCAAAGTCATAAGAACAAAGCTTGGGTCCTGAAGAAAGTTGCATGCAAGAGTCTTTCCTCCAGCTTGACAGAGAATTATAAGTCATTTTGTCAAATCCAACTTTAAAATCTCACATTAATGGTTAAAGTACAGTACTTACACAAAAGATAGGAGTCTTTGAGCCTGCCACATTTCAGAAAAAAAGCAGCTACCTTTTCTGATTACCTGTTTTTTCTAATTAGATGACATAGTTTTCCTTTCTTAATGAGATAAAGATGCAATCTTGCATTTATGCAAGCCAAAAATGTTCCATTGTATAACATGAGACTACATGGAGCTAGCAGGATCTGAGGCGTCGAGGTGGTTGCAGGCAGGGGAGGAGAGGTCATGGCTGAACACCAAGAAGGCAAAGCATTGAAGGCACAGAAATGTAGAAAGACTGTTCCAGCAGCAGAACAGAAAAGTTGTATGGCAGAGGCGAAAAGGTGAATGTAAGATAAACGAACTCTACTTTTCGTAGGTGGTAAATATGCCATTAAGGCCTATATGAAAGGGAACTTTAAGATGCGTTATGCAACATTCAGTTTTCAGCAAAAGTCATTGATGAAAGCAGAATTTGTCTGAGACCCTTTTGATTTAGGGCATTTTTTTACTCTGTACCCTCACCTGTTTGCTATAAGAAGTCTGATCTGTGAAAGCAGTATCTTAAGTGTTCATCTGTTCATCCCTCATCCTCTGGCATATTTGCCATCTCTGTAGCAAACAGCAGGGATAGATTAAGACAATAATACAGCCCAAAGTCATTGCAGTTTCTTGAATCCTCACACAGACTCCTTCTCTATTTTCTTACTTGCGGTGCTCTTGATTGTGTTTCCAGCAAGCAGCTGCACTCCTGCCCAAGAGCCATGTTGTTCTGCTCCGTGCTAAAAGCTGACGTCTGCTACTGTGCCTTCTCAAGGCATCTGGGGACCAAATACCAAGAAATCCTGCCTTTATCAGCTCTTGGCAACTGGGTGTGCCAGTAACTGTGACTTAGTCGAGGAATAACAAGTAAAATCTGAGAGATTAAGCAACAAGGGCATCACTCAACACCAGGATACCAGCCACCAAAGGAACAGCATGCCATCTGCGGTCTGTGCAAGCAGAATTGTCTGGGTATGGTTTAGTCCTCCAAGCGTGAAACTAGCTGAGTCATGATTTTGTCAGTGAGTGATCTGGCTACAGATATACGGTTTCAGGACAAATATCAATCAGTGTGAAGGCTAGGCTAAGAGTTTACTGACAGGCAGTCAAGGAGCCCTCCAGGACGCATAGCAGATCAGGCACAGTTCTCTTCCTGGGCTGCAGTAATGTATCTCCTTCCCTTCTGCCCTTACCTCAAGTGTACAGATGTAGGTTTGGGACTATGGTTTTAGGATATCCTCAGAGACCAAGGGAACATAAGGCCACCCTCTGAAACATCTCAGAAATCCCAACCCTGAAAGACTGTGTGTTGCTACGTGTCGGCCAGCCGCAGCTCTGCTGCTCCAAAGTGCTCCCTGAAGACAAGAAGAATTAGTACTGCATGAGGTAATACTGCTGCTTAAAAAGCAAATGGAAAGCCAGTGACGATTACCGAAAGGGACTGCAAAGGCGCACAATGTACTTTGGAAATGTTGGTCAGGCGATATGGCCCAACAACTTTAAAAAAACAATTCAGTTTTCGGAACTTTCTTCACTTCTTAAGTTCAGGGCATAAATATGAGGCTCCATAGTCAAATATCTCAGCTGATTCCCTCAGCTCTGTTCAAATCAGGTTCCCAATAGCCTTTTTAGGGGGGAAAAAAGGCAAAATATCTCCCTGGCCTACATCTGCAGTGATTTCATGTAGGTTCACAAGGATCACTTCATCACAGAGCTAACTTCAGACACTGTACTTGCTGAGTTCAAACACATATTCATGTGTAATTGTTCACATTAAAAGGACTGTGGTATCTTCTTTACATATATTTATTTTAATAGCGTGTCGTGGGAAGTAATCTAAGGCTATAAGGACACTTGCATGTTACAGCAGTTCCTGCTCTTGCCACCGCCTCTGTTATCTCTTTCAAGAAAAAAAATCTAAAAGCCGAGTGGGAGGTTTACCTCAGGATGAAGGAGGAACACGGTTGTCTGAGCCAAAGAAGGAGAAATTTGTAGGAAAGAGATCAAGAAGTGGAAGCCTTTAAGCTTCAGCCCTGTCTCCAGAGATCTCAGGTGTCACTTCTTCCTGAGACTTTCAATACATGATTCATTTCGTAGCTTTGGGTCAGGCTAGGTGACTTTCTCTACGAGTCACCCGAGATTATTGCTGTCTCCAGCTGATCATGTTTCAGAAGCTAGTGATGGCCGGTAGGAAAACAAAGGGAATTAAATTGTGTGTAATCCCCCTCCCCCTTATTGCAGCTCAGAGATCCAGATCGCATCAGGGGAACAAGTCACTTATTACCTCTTTTGACTTAAAGGTAGCCTACGGCAGCTTCAAAGGCAGGCAGCCTGCAGCAGAGATGTAGCCTGCACCGTTAAGAGCAACTGAAACAGTCTGTGCGTGCACATCCTTGTGTGAGGAACTTTTTGACATAAAAGATCCTAGGAGAGCACTAGGGGCTGTTAGGCCCGTAGAACGAAAAGTTACTTTGTTCAGCTTCTAGCTTGGGTGTAAAAGGTAATTCAGGGTGCCAAAACAGTGTTTTTACTTATCCGAAACAAGTTTTTTTTACTTGGTCACTCAGATTGGGTATGGGAGCCCTGGATGAACTTTTCCTCTCCCCGATTCAAACCAGCAATTTCTTCTTAAACAAAACGCAGACTGTCTGGGCACTCACAAGGGTTACTTTGTGGTGGTTAAGGATTTGGGGAAACGGGTCTCTCTCCTTCCTGGCTGGATGCCATACCAAGTTCTTCAACATCCAAAGCTGTGGGGCTGGTGGGCAGCGTGCTTTCCCAGGGGGAGGGTGTTCCTCCCGCTCCAGCCTGTATGTGTTTCTTCTTGCCCCTCTCTAGCTATCACATACCCCCACGATCACATTATGTCCCTGGGCTGTGTGATATGAATTTAATCCCTGAAGGCAGAGAGGAGGACTGAATCTGGTTTCCCACCGCCTGTGTGGATTCCCTCACCAGCGGGCTATTCAGGGAAAGGCAACTGCTACCTCCAACTGCTTTAATAATCCTTTGATTCCTCAGCTTGTACTGCCAGTGCCCAAAATGAAATGCTTTGCCATTTGTTTTGCCTGAAACTATTCCACAAAACTGCTTCCAATTTATGAATGGATTTGGCTACCTCAGAACCTCATTTTTAGCAAAGTCGCAACTTGCCAAAAACCCTCACCCAGTGCTATTCTTGAGTGCTTTGCCCAATCTTATGTTTCAGAAGCAGCGCCTGTGTACAGTGTGGTTGCTACAACCCTTCCCTTCAAGCCCTCTCCTCCCTCAGTCAAAACAGGAAGGCAGGAGAGGAGCTGTGGCCAAGGCCCCTTGACCTTCCAGGGAGACAGCGAGTATTTATGTGGAGGCACTGGACTGATGATCTTACCCGTGTTGACAGGGATGAGTTATAAAGTGATGCGAGCATAAGTGCCTTTTTAATGAGGCATAGGATTTCCAGGATTTAGGAGTGTTTTCAGCACCTTTCCCCTCTGAGCCTGCTTGTCCCCGCACCCCAGTTGCTTCCAGATGGGTACCAGTACCACTTGCTGGGCTGTGCTGGGAGCTGAGCGTCAACGCTGGGCGGTGGCAGGAGCCCGGGGGGCTGATCTGGCTCTGGTGTGGCATGGGGTGATGCCACAGGCTCATCAAGGGGGCTGTCCTCCTCCACACTCCCCTATGGGGTTGCCCTCTCCCTCTTCCCCCCCCATCTATTTAATACCTTGGAGAATTGGGTCAACGGCTCAGGGGCCCTCGGGAAGGGAAAGCTGGATGCGGCGCATCTGCTGGAGCCTTGGCAGAGCCGCTCCTGCACGCGCGGGGCTTTGCCAGAAGGATCCGCAGAGCCAGACAGAGGCAGAACTGGCCTCAAATTTTAAAGCCGTCTGGAGGGCCTTGATAGTCCAGATTTGCTGCTGCCACTGTGGTTCCCTCAGGAACCAGGAGGAGAAGTGATACTTGAGGATGGGAAGAGAGAATAGGGCAAAGAGTCAGTGACTGAGATCTTCAGTGTTTCACTTGAGTCCATCCTTGCTAGGATGAACAGCCTAATTTACATAGGCAAGGATCTAATACAGCTAACACTTTTCCTTCCTTTGACACACTGAAATCTGCATCAAAAAGAAAACTAAGCTTTTTAGTTATACAATTATTACCTTCCCTTAAAAATTATAGGAAACACCAATTAAAACGCAAAAAATATTTCTCTTTTCTTGATAAACCCCCCCCAATTTATCAATATGACCATGTGAAGACTCCTATCTTTCTGCTAGCAGATGAGCTGATAGCAAATGGATTCATTGCACTTTCTTGCTGTGCTGGGAGAGTGAAGCAAAAAGAAACCCACAGCATTGCACTACCAGTGTGTTCAGTCTCAATGAATTAGCTGAATTCTTGTCATCCTGACCTGTATCCAGTCAAAAGAAAAGCTCTCTTACATCTAGGGGGGAAGAGCATTCAATTAAAATTAATCTGATATTATCAAATAGACCTTTTCCACAGTGGTCCAGCTCTGTTCCATTTAAGTGATGTACTTCGTTTAGTCAGTAAACTTGTACAGGGGACCAAATTCTGTTCAATAGAGTTATTTTTTGTTGCATGTTTCACAACCGGAGAAGTATGACTTATCTCCCAAAGTTGTCTTCGGGAGAACAATTAAGTTATTTAAGATGAGCAAGGCAAGCTGCTGACACATATCAATTCTGAAGGCACTGCTGTGCAATTTATACAGACAAAGCCCAAAACATGAAAGCTGGCCTCCTGCCTCTGTTTTCTTGTAACCGACCGTTGGAGAAGCAGGTTTCCCTGCTCCATGGCTCACTAGATCTGCCTGGTTTGCTTAAGCAGTAAGCTCATTCCTGCACTTCAGGAAGAACACTCCGGGCTCATTACGAGCTACTGGGCTATAGTATTAGATTGAGAAAACAGATTTATTTTGGACAAGCTGCTCTGACATGGAGGTGCCATATAACCTTTGGGGGAAAAAAAAAAAAATCTTTCTCCAAGAGCAAGATGAATAATCTGACAAATGAATGGCTCTGTATTTTGTATCAAGGCACAAAATGACTAGAAGTCACGGAGATCTGACTCATGAGCAGAAATAGCATGCTGGGGACGGCTGGAACCATTGCTACCACCAGCTGCCTGCCCCCACCACTGGAGAATGGGTGTCTCAGATGCTGCTGCTTCTTAAGCAATTCAGCCACAAAAGGCTACAGCTAAGCATTTTAAGGCAAGTATGTCAGTGCTAGTTTATAGCCTCACTCGTTAAGATAAACCTTGAAACGGTCCCGAGTTACCACAAAGCCTTTCAGCTCTCTAGGCAGGAGGAATAGGACAGAAATCTCGCCAGGCATCCCGGTGGAAGTTGCGCCAGGCACAAGTCAGCACTCGGCAGAGCAGCTTATCCCAGCTAAACAGCACTTCGCTGCCATGGCAAGGTGTTGACAGAAGACCCCTGTCCTCTTATCAGCAAAGCAGCCTTTTTGAGATGTGCAAGCTTTAAGCCGTGACCTATTTGAACATCCTGCCCCATCACTAACTAGTATCTGCAAACAAATCTTGTAACACGCTGCTACAGTGTTCCCCCAGCTGCCCGCCATGGCAAGTTCCCGGCTTAAATACATAGTCCTAATCCTAGTGTAAAGCTTCAGCCAAGTTCCTACGTACTGTTTCACCTGGTCTTCTGTGAAAACGATGCTTTTGCAAGTGCACTATCAGTGCTGCTTTCTCTACCTCTTCTCAGCTCCCCCATAACTTTCTAACATGTTTATCATGTAGAAAGAGAAAGACAGCTCAGAAAATCAAACTCCTACAAAGGTGGAGGGAGGGAGAACGAGTTGTTGGGTATGTGCACCCGTCCCCACTGAGGGTGCAGCTACACAGCAGCTTCAATCACTTTAAATTAGAGTTGTCATAGTAATGCCCTGCCTGCATCATCCTGTCATCCCCCCATTCTGTCACCAGAAAACAAAGGCGGTACATGCAAAAAAGCAAAAAGCTGGGGCTGATTCAGCTGAAAGCCAGCCCTACCCAAAAATTATTCATTTTGGCTGGTTGAGCTCCATGCAAAAGCTCACCGTCCACCTCAAGCTGCAGGAGGGCAAAGGAGGCAGCAGGATTTTGCAGGACTGGGGGGGTGGGGGGGGAAGCAGCAGAACTGTTGCTGTACTGACTTTGGGACATTTGAATTTCTGCAGAATGAACTCTTAGTAGGGTTATAGTGTTGCCGAGAAGCTGTCTCTGAAAGAGGGATCCCATTTGCCTCTCCTCTCAACTCCAGCAAGTTACTTGCCGCTCGTCAGGCCACAGCTCACCCGAGCTGCAGGCGGGAAGCGCAGCACGCACCCTTTCTGCTGGCAGCCTCATTTTTCTCAACTTAAAACTACTGTAAAATTCCAACTCGAGGGTTGGGGGCATGATACGCAAGCCTGGAAAGGGACGCTTCAAGTTTGCTCAGAGCTATTTTGTCACCAAACTATGCAACAGTCTGCTTTGCTACATTAAAACTCCTGTTAGCTTAATTTTGTTTCACTAACCATTATTCAAAGAATGCACTAGATGAAAATACCTCCAGAAACTCTAATGACGAGGGGGATGGTGCCCAGCCTCTGAGGCTGCAGGTTCCCGCCGATTCTCCCCGTGTAAACCAGCATTGTTAACCAGGGAGCCCCGGGGACTTCTTACACCCTTTCTGCACCACTCGTGCAGTGCCTGCAGCAGTGTTTATTCAAGATCTTCTTCGACACTCATTAATATATCATAGTCAAATTAGTGGTTGTTAAATGGCTTTAATAAACAAGAGTTTTCTTAAAAAAGGTATTTTTAAATTCCTTGTGTTGTGTGAAGTCATACACACAATATTGCATCTCAACTCTGATACTATTACACAAGAAGAGTTCTGGCCATGATCCCTCTTTTCCTACTCTTCAAACAAACAAACAAAAAAGAACTGCTGAAAGTTCAGGCAGTTTAGGAGAGGGAAAGGCAGCAGATAACCAGCAGCCTTTGAGCTCCCAGGTGCGCATAGGGAAGAAGCATCAGGTGTGCTTCCACAGCCTCGGTGCAGCCCAACCA